>NC_134406.1:243042310-243319810 GCF_038048845.1 Mixophyes fleayi
GGGTTGTTTGAACTTACCTATGACCTGCATTACACTTGACCCTGCTGAAGCCTGGACCTAAAGAAGCAAGCCACATCATCTGTATTGTTTTCTCTGTATCACTGAGTGTATATATACAGCTCCCTGGGACCAGCTAAAACAGTCATCTCTGACCACAGTCTTCTGGACTGAAGGACTGTAGCTGGTACCAGTGGAGCGCAGCTGAGCGCGGTGTATGTATGTATGTATTTGGTATCGGCTGTATTATACTTGTTTATTGAACTGCTAAACCTTTTTGCTTTTGCTAAATAAATTGCTTGTGCTTTGGAAACACATAAATCGCTTAGACAATGCTTATTGAAAAACAATGAAATTATTTTAATAGTAGGCAGAGAAATATCGGTGGAATAATACAACGATCAGTCATACACGGATCCACTTTTGTGCTAGTGGGGGTTTAATCTGACTTCTCTGGAGTCTAATGGCCTCCCTGGTTTTAACCAAGATGTGTTGAACTTTGCCTAGGGATAGCCCCACTTGGTAGCTGGTGAGAAACACAAAGCAAAGGTAGTGGTTTAGAAAGGACACATGACACTGAAATAGACATGCTAAATATTCGAGCAGGAAGTTATGGTTCATAGTTAGAGAACAAGCTATGGTCAGGGTCACATGCATACAAAAAGCAAGCCAGATCAACAACTAGTATAAAATAAAAACAACAACTATAATAAGCTCTCAAACTGCTGATCAGCCAGTAATGCTAAGAACAGAAAGTACGGGCCTGTATATTAGAATATAATGAGATATTTCTGCATAGTCCATACAAGTGCACCTGGAACGTTATGCTAATAGACAGGCGCGGGTCTGAGAGTAAAGTAAAAGTACAGTGTGGGACAAGTGTTTTTGGGTGCTGTTTTTTTCCCTTTCATCAAAGATTGTGCTCACTCTACCTCTATTGGATGGTCCTTAATTACACCCAGTAATACTGCCCGTGATTCCATTTCACTCTCAGCAGTTAGGTTGAGTTAAAAATCTTATAGCACACGGGTCCATAAAGGATTTACACCCAGAGATGCAGCTACTGCCAGAGTCTGCAGCTCTACTGTTGGACAGCTCTCTCTCTTATTATCGTATTGTCTCCAGCTTATAAGGATGGATTTTCAACTGCTCCAGTTCTCCTGACATCATAATGAAGCCTGTGACCTCCACTTCATCTTTGCCAGATTATTGTGCTTTTGCCAGTAATCTAGCGAATGGCTACCCAGTTCTACTGTATCCTGACAAGTGTTGAATGTTTTCTTTTGTACCGAATCCAGCTTGCTACTTACTGATGCTGCTTTTTCCTGGCTTACTTCTGACCACGTCGTATCTCTAAAAATTCAAAGGAGTGACAATAGGAGTGGACATTTAGATAGCACAATTATAGATACCTATACCTTGGTGGCAGGAGGCCATTATTTCTGTTCTTGCGGTTTTCTGTTTATGTGGTTTGTGTTTACAACTATGTGATACATTATGTATTTAAGTTTTTAGCTGGTTTCATTCAGATTGGTTTTATATGTATATTTTTATGCGTATATTACGGTCAGTTCACTCCTTTGAATTTTTATTGAGTATTTATTAGTCACAATAAATTGCCTTTTACTAGCGTGTGTGTCCACCATATATACTTACCTTACCACGAAGCATCTTCTATATTTAATATTTATAATAGACATCCCAAGTTAATGAGCTCCTAACCATTATATTATTTTAATTCGTTATTATAAGGGAGGGATACCCTTGGTTAGTGCAGCCCTTGCAATCAATAGGAATAGAGCGCAATCCTATATTCTTTACGTCGCATCTCACCAACCTGAGCACTTGGCTTTCTTGTCAACCTACCTCCGTCTGTTTTCTGCTCCAACTAGACTCTGAATCTAACTTCAGACCTTTGCAGGTCCTGTCTGTTATCCACAAAATGACTTGATCAGCAAGAAATTGACTTTTGTATACATTACAAATACAATATGTGTAAAAAAAAACAAAAAACAGCGTGATATTTAGATATTAGTATATTCAGAAATCAAAATCTATTTAAACCATCATAACAAAGTTACCTGACATAGTACCAATTATAAAAAATGAAATAGTTAAATATTACATAGGATAATTTACTTTACAATATCAAGAGGGATGTGACTACTTAACTTATCTTGGCTCCTCTAGCAATAAAGTGCTTTCCTTGAATCTCTGTTTACAGGAATGTGAACCATTCTCTTGCCAATATTTATGGCTGTCTGCCTATTTCTCCAGTGTCTTTTGCCTTTTCAGAAATGGAATATACATTTGGCACGTCTGATATCTGGAGCACAGATGTAATTTCAGAAGATGTATAAACACACTATTTGATAAAACAAATTGGATAAATAATTTAACATCTGGCTGCACTGTCTATCAACAAAGCGAATACATTTATGTATTAAATCAAATATTTTGCAATGTATATGTGAATTTGCTAAGTCAGTTGAACAAGTTCATGTCCATTTATAATCATGCTGAAGCGTAATTAATTACATACATGCATGTTAGCTGATTAATATGCTGTATAAACAATGATGATGTGGTTTTCAAATAAACCCGTAACCTAAAGATTTCTTACCCCCTGATATTTGGAAGTTAGCGTTTATTTGTTGAAAGCCAATAAGAACAAATAGAGATGACAGATGGTCCTACAACTTAATAAACTGTAAAATGTATTCATTATTTTCATGTTTGACCATCTGGAAGTGAATATTCTTAATGTAATAGGAAGAGAAATAAATAACAATATAACTAACTTCTCATAAAATACATAAATGGTACAACTATTAAAAAAAAAAAAAAGTAAAGACATATTTAATTATAGAAACCTGGGAGCAGGGATAAGTGGGACCATGCAGAGGATTTTAAAATATCTACATAAGACAGGACGTGGTACTCTCTGAGCTTTACAGCTTTTATTAGAATAACATTGCAGTTTATTTAATAGTACTAAGAACAGGGGGGTCCTATCCGGTGGTAATCGTAAAAACGATTACCACTATGCCGACATGGACAAGACCTACAAAAAACCCCCGAAAAGCTGTAAAACCGAATGAAAACAAAACAGACTTACCTTGAAAATGACGCTGGAGATCTCCGATTGGATCAGCATGAAGGCAGCAAGTGTTTCCGATTGAAGTAGTGTTCAGCGGTGCAGGCTGACGTCATCGCAACGTCTGTTACTAGAAATTTAAAGCGGCAATGTCAGGTTAAGTCTTAACCTTAGGGGTCCTGACATTATGGGTATATTTACTAAACTGTGGGTTTGAAAAAGAAGAGATGTTGACTATAGCAACCAATCAGATTATACCTGTCATTTTGTAGCATGTACTAAATAAATGCTAGATAGAATCTGATTGGTCGCTAAAGGCAACATCTCCACTTTTAGTAAATATACCCTCTTAACTTTTTCTACCATGAACATTTGCCACTAATGATCATGCAGGGCCTTTGTGCATACTACCAAAATGAAATGCACAAGTAGATGCATTTGCACATATACAAATGTGAAGCTGGCAGGCATGTCTCAGTAATCTAGACTGACATTTTAGTCTAAACAGCAAATAAAGATTATTCATTTAATTTGTTTATCCCTGCTTCTGTCTATACATACATGACAGCAGTCTAAATTCCCAAAGGACATACACAATGTTTCAGGATCTAAAATGGGCATTGTCCACCTGGGAAAAGGTGTGGCCGTAGCCATAACAGACATGATTTAGGTAGGCTGGGTTTGGTTGGATCAGAGGCATAGTCTAAATTGTCCTAATTTCACAATAAAGAATGTTGTCAAGATTGACCAGTGACTAAGTAAGATTTTTCTGATTTTTCACATGTTCCTAATAGAATTCCTATACAATAAAATAAAGATTTATTTCAGTAGGTTATTAAACATCATATATACCCTGAACAATTATTATAAAAATTTCTATAAAATTTATTAGTGTAGAAAAAAATATTCCTGGTGTACATTATGGATATAACCAACATAAATGGGTTGTATTCCTTTTAAGGGAAACACAGAATAATATCTGTAACATATTCATACATTTGCGACAAATTTTTCTTTTTTAACCTATAATCCAACCTTCTATCCTTACTTCTGCATTGGCTCACTGATCTGACTATTAACTGATTGGAAGCAACTGGGCTTCTGTTCTTCCCCCTGAGTGTTGCAGTGCTTAGTAAGATAATGGCAAGATCATTTTTCTGCAAGAGGAGTTAAAGTGCTTAGACGAATGTAGGGCATTCAACACAGTCAAAAAAGTGCTTTATCTCATACACAGATCTATATCCACTAGTTATTATGTATTAACTATGGGTGAAATCAGGACCCAGCATCTAATGAACTCCCTGTACAGTGACAGACATACAAAAATTGCAGACTTTGATGTGTATGTTGAGCTGAAGTTATCTCTAGGTATATCCAACGCCATGATCTCCACTTTGGCATAGCTGAAGTTAGGCTGCTTTTTCTGGTGGATTTCAGCTGGGACCAAGCTGCTTATTATTACCCACCTGGGACATTTTTGACTCTTACAAGTTTTTGTGAATGTCAAGAATTACTTTTTCTGCTTTGAATATATTGCCTTATATAGTATTTGACTGCATTGTTGGTGGCTAATTGGTTAGCACTTCTGCCTCACAGCACTGGGGTCATGAGTTCAACTCGCGACCATGGCCTGTGTGAAGTTTGTATGTTCTCCCCTTGTTTGCGTGGGTTTCCTCCGGGTGCTCCGGTTTCCTCCACACTCCAAAAACATACTAGTATGTTAATTGGCTGCTATCAAATTTACCCTAGTCTCTCTCTCTCTCTGTCTGTCTGAGTGTTAGGAAATTTATACTGTAAGCCCCAATGGGGCAGGGACTGATGTTAATGAGTTCTCTGTACAGCGCTGCGGAATTAGTGGCGCTATATAAATAAATGGTGATGATGATTGTTTGGTGGTCATTAAGTTTTTCACTCTTATTTTGCAGTTTGTCGAAGGGTTTGGGGGTGCTAAGGTTTGGCTTTAGGGTTACTCTTTATTTTTATTTTAAAAACTGTCAAATTTTAAGTATGACCTTGTTTTGTGACAAAATTTCCAGATCCATGATGGTTCATCTGCTTCTTCACATCAAGCACACTCCTTGTGACACTAGTCAGCCAATCACTGTGTTGGTGGGTTTTTTTTTTAAATCCTCATTCAGATATAAGCATGACAACAACAACCTTTACCAAAGAAGAGTTCTTCTTAGTCAACATATGCACAGGTAGGTTGATGGCAGGATACTAGTCAGCAATTCACACAAGAGTAACGTCTACCCTACAGGGTTGTGCAGCTTAAAATTCGCACAAATATAGGGCTGGATAATTCTATCCTCCAACTTCAAAGGCGGCGTAGTGATCTGAGCCGTAGGCAGCTGCAGGTGATTAGGCGCATGAGGAGGAGCATTAAGAGAGGTTTGTAAGATGTTCTTTAATTATTAAGTGATTTTTCTTAAACCTCATATATCTTTAAAATCTAACACATAAAACTAGTGTAACTTTGCTTGCGTCTTTGAAAAATAATGTCAGAATATGAATTGCAAATTAAAATTTTCGCATGAGAGAGGATTAACAATGTGATCATTAACTATAAATTATTGATTCACAAGTTATATTAGATTTAATAGTTTACACCCAAACATAAATATGTATTGCTGTCATTACGGTTTAGAATAACAGCATGTATGCTAGTTTTCAAGACAAATGTAATAAAATTACATATATAAACAAAAAGCAAGTACATTCAAATAATAAAGAAATATCTTCAGGCAAAAAGCAGAGATAGATTATAGTTTTCTAGAGGCTAAAGGCGGCAGCTTAGCAGGAGATGGAGTAAATGCAGGTAAAGGCAGCAGTTGACCTGGAGAAAGAGTAGTGCAGGAGCAGCTGGACAGGAAGTGGAGGAGGTGCAGGAAAAGGCGAAACATGAGCAGTAGTAGAAAGGGGCAGGAAGAGGCGGCACCTGAGCAGGAGTAGAAAGGGGCAGGAAGGGGCGGCACCTGAGCAGGAGTAGAAAGGGACAGGAAGAGGCGGCACCTGAGCAGAAATAGAAAGGGGCAGGAAGAGGCGGCACCTGAGCAGAAATAGAAAGGGGCAGGAAAAGGCGGCACCTGAGCAGATGTAGAAAGGGGCAGGATGAGGCAGCACCTGAGCA
Organism: Mixophyes fleayi; assembly: GCF_038048845.1. Taxonomy (NCBI): domain Eukaryota; kingdom Metazoa; phylum Chordata; class Amphibia; order Anura; family Limnodynastidae; genus Mixophyes; species Mixophyes fleayi. Next base: position 243,048,535 of record NC_134406.1, read on the forward strand.
GGAGTAGAAAGGGGCAGGAAAAGGTGGCACCTGAGCAGGAGTAGAAAGGGGTAGGATGAGGCGGCACCTGAGCAGGAGTAGAAAGGGGCAGGATGAGGTGGCACCTGAGCAGGAGTAGAAAGGGGCAGGAAAAGGTGGCACCTGAGCAGGAGTAGAAAGGGGCAGGATGAGGCGGCACCTGAACAGGAGTAGAAAGGGGCAGGATGAGGCGGCACCTGAACAGGAGTAGAAAAGAGCAGGAAGAGGCGGCACCTGAACAGGAGTAGAAAGGGGCAGGAAAAGGTGGCACCTGAGCAGGATTAGAAAGGGGCAGGATGAGGCGGCACCTGAGCAGGAGTAGAAAGGGTCAGGAAGAGGCGGCACCTGAGCAGGAGTAGAAAGGGGCAAGAAGAGGCGGCACCTGAGTAGGAGTAGAAAGGGTCAGGAAGATGCAGCACCTGAGCAGGAGTAGAAAGGGGCAGGAAGAGGCGGCATCTGAGCAGGAGTAGAAAGGGGCAGGAAGAGGCGGCACCTGAGCAGCAGTAGAAAGGGGCAGGAAGAGGCGGCACCTGATAAGGAGGAGGTGCAGGAGGAAGCAGAAGTTGAGCAGAAATTGGAGGAGGAGCAGGAGGCAGCAGTTGGGCAGTATTTTGACGAGGAGGTGGAGTTGGCCTCCAAAATCTCTGATGTCGAGGTGATCAAGGTGGAGGTCAATGAGAAGCCACCTGTGGTCCAACAACAAGGTAATTATTTTATATACACTATAATAAATAATATCAGATGTGGCATGCATGTAACTGTATGAATTTCAAATACAAATGAGACCTCAAAAGATAAGAGTGTATATGTGTCACTGCAGAGATAATGTTGAAGTTGCATTTTCACCGATATATTCTCAGATGCTGCCTAAAAATAATCTACTCAAGTGCTGCATTTCATGCCAAATCACAGTCAGCCACAAACTGATTAGTGAACCACTTATAAAAATACTTATATATAGATATAGGTATAATTTAGATACAGATTTATATTTTTGGAGAGTTGCCTGTTAACATCAGTAAGCATTAATAAAATATGCCATATAATAAAAGCTACAAAAAAATTGAAATATATATATAACCTAAAACACAGGTGCTATAGAAATCTTGCCAAAAGTTTGTTTTTACAGCAAGAAAATAGCACAACAATTACATGATCTATATTGTGACAATATTTACTTTTCATCTTCCCATACACAGGTGCTGGACAATGGTCCCAAAGAAAGTGTGTTGCCCTACGGTCTATCATTAGACTTTTAGGGGCAACACAATATGCGTTCTGCTGTAAAGCAGCAGAGATGAAAGATTAATGTTGTTGTTGTTTTTCAAGTGCTGGTTGCATATTTTTTTAAATTGAAAGAATAAATTAATAAATTATTTAATTTTATGTAATAAAAGTTCTAGTTAAATAAATATATAAATCTCTATTCTTTTCCATGTATTACATTTTACTCATTTGCAGACATTATAACCTTGGCAAACAATGTAAATGTAATGGCATGAAATTTGATATGCACAACATAGAAACAGTGCAATTATAGTGAGAGTTAGGTTATTAGAATCGTGCCACTGCGATTCTTAAGTAGTAAACTATTTAACATAGACAACAAAGAACAGTGGGCCTGATTCATTAAGGAACTTAGGCAAGAAATTTCTTACTTAAGTCTCCTGCACAAAACCATGTTAAAATGCAAGGGGTGAAAATTAGTTTTATATTTTGCACATAAGTTAAATACTGACAGTTTTTTCATGTAGCACACAAATATTAACTTTAAATATACAAATAAGCTATCAAGTATATGCCTGCTACATGAAAAAAAACAGCCAGTATTTAACTTATGTGCAAAATAGAAAACGAATTTTTACCCCTTGCATTTTTAACATGGTTTTGTCCAGGAGACTTAAGTATGAAATTTCTTGCCTAAGTTCCTTAATGAATCAGGCCCAGTGTCATTACCGTGTTAGGTAATTATTTAGAATTGTGTTGTTGCAATTCTTAGTGGAACACATTTAACATACACAGAGGACGGTAATTACAGTGTTTACAGTGTTTACAGTGTTAGTGTGAGGATCCACTGCAATACCAGCTTCAGATGACAGGTGGCAGTGTACCATCAATACTGACAATAGTACATTCTTTTTTACTTACTGTAATTAGCATTTTGCTAAAGGTCAAGTCAATTAGATCACCCTCTCCTATTCTACACCCTTCACACCTTTGGCCTTTCTGACACAGTCCTTTCATGGTTCAGCTTCTACCTCATCAATCGTTTCTTCTCTATTTCTAACTTTGGTTCCTCCTATCCTTCGCCCATCTTTCCCACAGGAGTCCCACAGGGTTCTTCCTTTTCCTGCTTTTTTCTCTGTACACCTCCTCCCTCCTTATCAGTTCCTTTGGGCTTCAGTACCACCACTATGCCGATGACACTTAACTCTACCTCTCATCTCCTGATCTCTTCCCTTCCTTCCTCCTTCGGGTATCCCATTGTCTCTCCACCATCTCCTCCTGGATGTCCTTGGCCAAACCTGAGCTCATTGTCTTCTCTCCATCAAGAGTCTCCTCCCCTTTTGACCTCTCTATCATTGTTGACAACACCACTATCTCCTCTGTTTTCCTGGGTGTCATTCTGGACTCCTCCCTCTCTTTAGTCCCTCACATTCAATCTCTTGCCCAATCCTGTTGCATACAGCACCACAAAATTCCCAATATTAGACTTCTCCCAGGATGCCAGCAAAACTCTTATCCATTCACTGATCATTTCTCATCTCGACCACGACAACCTTTTATTTACAGCCCCCCTTTCCCAACTTGCTCCTCTTGGATCTATATTTAATGCTGCAGCTAGACTTATCTTCCTCTCTTGCAGCTTCACATCTGCCTTCAATCTCTGCAAAACCTTACACTGACTCCCCTTCCCCCCACAGAATCCTCTTCTAACTCACCACCCTCACGTACAAGGCCTTCTCCAACTCCACTGCTCCCTACATCTCCAACCTCAACTCCATACATACTCCCTCCCGCCCTCACTGAGTCGGCCAATGATGTCACCTTTCCTCCCCTCTGGTAACCATATCACACTCCGTTATCCAAGATTTCTCCCCCCACCACTGGAATGATCTCCCTCGTTCTATCAGATATCCACTAGCCTGTATAAGCCTACCAGTCCTCCACTTAACCATTTCACAATGTAGTATACCTCAACCTTTATCATCCTCTCTCTCCCACTCTTGATTCTTGCTCTCAGATCGCCTTATATTTGTTGCCGCTATGTGTGTGTCCCTTTCCCTTTAGATTGTAAGCTCTAGTGAGCAGGGCCTTCTTCCCTCCTGTTCTCATTACCTATAACTTTTGCTCACCAGCTACACTGCGCACTTCCTCCTTGGGCTCTCTGTCCATTGACTCTACTCCTTCATTGTCTTTGCACCTCTTTCAGTTACTCAAAACATGTTAGTTGCGCCCACGCTAATGGGCACAGGTTTCAGCCTGCACGGAATATACCCCTTGCACCCTAATAGCTGTGTTGAGATTTGTAGTGTTATTAGTTTACTATAGTATAGTGTTATGCTATGCACTCTCTTTCCCTCTGTACAGTGCTACGGACCTCATATAGCGTACTATTTCTAAAGGTTAATAATGATAATAATAAAAATAATAATAATAATAATAAAAATAATAATAATTTGGGCTAAGAGACCTTACCTGTATGAAACCTATATAAGGCACTCAATCCTACCAATTTTCGTAAGAGCAAAGTTACACTTTGGTGCTAAGCATAGTTTTGTTTTGTTTGCCTATTTATTGTCTTCGGCTTCGTCCCTCAAAAAATTACCTTCGTCAAACCATTAATATCAGCTTGGTTCCTCACAACCTGTCCTCTCAAGACTAAGAAGCTTGTCTGGTTGTGGTGTGTCTCTGACAGCTACCCCAGCCAAGTGGCTCTCTCCTGGGTTGCACCAGCCTAGTGACAGGTAATTAAATGGTATTCCATTGTTGCAATACTTAAGTAGTACACACTTTTCCATACCTAATAAAGACCATTAATTACATTGGCCGAATGACCCAGTAATATCGTTACTTTAAAAGTTGCAGTACGCAAGTCATACACACTGCTAATGTAGCATTACCCTAGTCATACACAATATAATGAACAGAAATTTAATATATACAAGAGACAATGATGTATTTTTTGTGAGCTGTCTTTATTGAGACATGTGCCATATACCCTGCTCTGAATTCAAAATCAGCTGTAACTTATGCTAGTCGAATCACTGTAACTTAGACTGGTAACATCAGTATGCTGTAGGTTGAGGTGAGCTTAAGTACATCTCAGGATTTCATCTCAGGATGCATCCAACTGAACATATGCATTTGTCGGTCAGAAGCCCTGTTAAAGAAATGCAATTTCTTCATGCCTACCTCATCTTCAGCTCCTGAGCCATGCAAGCTTGCTCTCGCACAGCTGAAAGACTTCATTGTCTGCCTGCTCTTAATATCTACAAACTAGAGGGGGGTGGCAGAGGATAAGGCACCCACATTGCTGGGCTCCTCACATGGAGCTTTGTAGTGACAAATGTTTAGTTAAAGGCTAACTAAATCTAAAAAAAAAACCTCAATGTTAATCTAATACACAGTTCAGCAGAATTTACTGTTCGAACCTTCTTTCACAAAGCATTCCGGTGCTGGTGATTGCAGTTCTACTGTACTGCAAGTGTGCCTGCCATATGCATTTTTCATATTTGGGACAGTTGTTTGTCAGCATTTAACTGTACAATAAATATAAATTCCTTGAGGGTGCTACAGTTGCAATTCTCTCTAATACAATCCAATCTACACAGCCGCCGGATTCCACAAAGCACCAATGCGTTTCCACCCAAATGAGGGTCTTTTAACAACTGTAATAGGCTTTATCATCTGGTTGGGCTCTCTGAACGCTGTAATCATCTCTGTCATTTGGTACAGGTTCTGCATTACTCTCATACTATTTTTATGTTTTTACGATCAGTGTTTTATTATCATTATTATGATTACATTTTGTTATAAAAGTTAATGCACAAGATCGTCCCGCCCCCCCCCCCCTCTTGGTGTCACTTCTTCTGTTCACATGTATAAGTGCAAGGATTGAAGAGTTGGGTGCAAGAGTGAAGGGAGATTTTCGATCTGAAGAAGCTTACGATTACCAGTGTTCAGTAAGCATATACCCAAAGGGGTTTTGGGGAGTGAAGGAGCACTGTGGTATTTCCATATGCACTGGACATCTATGGGGGAAAATTGAAGATCATTTTTACATGGTGGTAGATATTTCAATGTTACATTTGTGATATACTACACTACTTTTGGCCATTTCTGTTTTTTTGGACTCATGAGTCCTTTTTAGGGTCATATCCATTGTATACAAGTCTGCAGAAGAATATATCTGGTGTTGTGATCATCCGATTGTACTAAGAAGGGAGCGCAAGTGTATGTATACGTTTTTTGTGTTGTCAGCATTTAACTGTAACATATTCACTAGAATAGGGGAAGCACACTAATATATAGCAATTTATTATTCTTTTATTATTATTATTTTATTTTATTTTATTATTTTATTATTATTATTATTATTATTATTATTTTATTTATTTATTTTATTATAGCAATTTAGGTATTCTGGTGGACAGTAAAGGAAGAGCCCAAACGCCATTCCTGCACAGGGACAGGTGTCTGTGTCCGCTGCTGTCCCTGCTGTAACTTTATCCTTTTCTGGAAAATGATTTCATTATAACTATTTTACTTTCTTTCTGAGACTTTAGAATTGCTATTGGCAAGTAGGGAAGATTGGAATATTTATATCACGTCCATAAACTGTGTTCTGCATATTTTTCCAACTGTAGCAATTAAGTAGCGTATGTAACATAGTATATCATTACAGAAATGTATCTGGAGGAAATAATAAATTACAATCATTCCTAGGATCCTGCTTAAACCAGTGTTTATCAATTTACTTCCAAAATAAATATATAGTACATAATAGCGTAATATACAGCCACAAAGCATCTTACTGTATTTTACCAATGCATTTAAGGAACATCCTGAATAATTTATGTTTTAGGGTAAGGCATACGGAGTAACAAACTGAGAATTAAGCCAGTGATGCATTAATATTCAAAGTTCACATATTTAAACCCTGGGGTAATGCTAGAGATTTAATGGCTGCAGATTATCTTCTTACATGCAATTTTCAGGATAGTGCATAAATTGCTCCAGCCACCTAATTTTTAGAGTCAAAGCAAAACAGCTTTTAAAACACAGTATGGTTGTGAAAGGGGAATACACAAATAATGTATCTTTAGACAACAGCCTTCAGACACGTCTTTCCCTTCTCGTTTCTCTATCTTTAAACCAAAAAAAAAGTACAATGCATGAGAAGGATAACAGAGACATAAAAAATAATTATAATGATGGTTTAGAAAACAGATACAACATCCACTCATCCCAAAACCAGGTCGCCAATCAGGAGTGTAACTATGAATCACCAGGTATGAGGCCCGGGTGCTTTTCTGAGCCTGCATTGTGATGTTACAGAAAGCACGGGCATGCTCACTCCAGAGCAGATAGACATGCATTGCAGGGCCCCCTTACTGCCGGGCCCTATGCCAGTTGTATGAGCTGCCAGAGCTGTAGTTATGCCACTGTAGCCAATTAATGTGTAATCCTTCTTTAAGTATTTTAAACATACTTGCCTACTCTTCCAGAATTTTGGAGAGTACTTCCGGACTCCCGAAAGAGTAGGCATCCTCCAGAATCGTTATGGGGCAGAGCTTAATGATGCGATTGCACCATTAAGACCCGCCCCCACCACGTAATGCCGTGAATTGTGGCATTTCATAGCAGGGGGCAGGGCCAAAATTACGTATTACATCGAGCCCCGCTCCCACACGCCCACCTTTTCACCCGGAGCTCCTGGAGGCCAACTTGAAAAGGTTGGCAAGTATGATTTATGATTTTAAAGCCACTTATTCAAACCATGGATAGTAAAGAAGCAAATCTAAGTCAAAGAACAAACAGATAAAGAATAAAAAATCCTGTGCAGATGGACTTCTACCATCTATGTTTAATGATGTAACAGAGTAGATCAATCAATCCCGGTCAATGGTGTGATTCATCAGGAAAAATAAAAAGCAAAATCAGGGTGCACTGTGTGATGATTAGAAAATCAATTGGGGGGGTACCTTCTTCCGATGGCCTAAACTCCAACAACAGTTACCACGGCAACTTGATGATGACGCTGTCATTTCCGGCGTAATAGTAATGTCTACTGGTAGTTTGACTGACGTTCAACTAATGCGATCAGTGAATATCCCGACGCGCGAAAATGACGTCAGTCTTTGACGCGACTCTATTATTGCTCTTCTTAAGGGGGTAATGGAAGCAGTCGGTGCCAGTACAATGTGAAAGGGTTTCTCAAATATCTAACCTCCGCCGGCTGCTTCCATTACCCCCTTAAGAAGAGCAATAACAGAGTTGCGTCAAAGACTGACGTCATTTTCGCGCGTCGGGATATTCACTGATCGCATTAGTTGAATGTCAGTCAAACTATCAGTAGGCACTACTATTACACCGGAAATGACAGCGTCGCCCTCAAATTGCCGTGGTAACTGTTGCCGGGGTTTAGGCCATTGGGGAAATGAGTACCACCGGAAGTTTTACCTTATTAAGGTGACAGACAAGCCTTTCTAATTTAAATTACTGCATTTTCAGCTATTCCTTTATGGCAAACCACTTATAGGGGTCTATTTATGGTGCAGCTTATCACAATGATAAAAAGTATACTTACATTATTAAATTTAGAAACTAAGAGGCATATTTATTATGAACCGCATTTTAGACACAATCAATTTCAATCCAAAGAGCTTGACTGCTGCAACTCAGCCCCAGATCATGGACATGTTCTACCTGGTGAGGGGTACATGGATGAGTAGGACATCTTTTGTCAGGTGAGTGCACCTGGGGCATTGGTACATTACAGTGTATAGGATCTGGGCACAACCAGGTGGTACGGTCAGGTGTGAGGATCATGGCTGGGGGTGAAGTCACATGATCAATGCCAGGTGATAGTAAAGAGAAAACCACTGCATTATAAGTGGTGGAAGTCGTGTTATGCCAAGTTGGGGCATCCTTGGGGCATAACTACATGGTACAGTCAAGGTGAGGAGTGGTGGGTCACCTCTTTTGCAAGGGACTAGCCATCATAGGCACCCAGGCAACATAACAACATAATGCAATAAGTGATGAAGATCACTACAGTCAGAAATAGGTATTACATTTATTACATATATGGCAGGTAAAGGCCCCTGGTGAAGGGGACATGGTGGTCTCTGGGCAGTGTGGTCACTATGACTAGTCAGCTGTCAGATGTGATTGCCACAACTGGTGATGGATGAGCTGCCTTACTTGCTTTAACCCCTTCCACACCTTAACTGGGTTAATGTCAGTGAAATTGGTGCTTTCTCTGGCATTAACCCGCTGATAAATTGTCTGCAGCGATAACAGAGCCATTCTCTGGTGAAACCAACAGTTTCATCTAAGTTTAGGCTTAACGCTGCTGAATCAATAGACCCCACAGTCTGTTCACAGCTTCACAAATCATATATATATATATATATATATACATTTTGTGGAAAGTGTTTCCGTAGTTAACCTTAATTAACCCTGTCACATATATGCAGCAACTCCTTCATACCAGTCAGATACACCAGGATAAATAAAACAGTTCTCTCCCATGATGCTAAATTATGTTCAAAGAACATATGGATTCACCTACACATACAGTAAAGTGGAAATGAATGCTGTGCATTCAATACACAAAGCAGTCCCCAGGCCAGATGGGTCATCCAGCCCCTGCAGCCTGATGGAACAATTGTTGTGCTAAGAGCGTACCAAGCAGGTGAGGACCAAGCAGGTCGTACAACCCTGCAGCCATCCACTGACCGCCTGCTAGGCGGATCAGCAGGATGATGAATCATTGGAATCACTCAGTTTGTTGTGTCAAACAATCACCTCTTTCCTCTACATATGTTTTGCCAACCTCACTCAGCTTTGTCAAAGGAGCGCCCCCCTAAGGAGTTACACCTGCCAGTACTAATTGATCACAACACTGACTGAACATCAGCGGCTGGATATCTGCCACTGCCACAAGTGTTACAAGTACATGAGCCAGTTAATTAACATCTGGGAAAGAAGACAGTTTCCATAAAAGTGATTTAACAAAAAATAACTCAGAACTCTAATGAACCTTTACTTTACTTTATGGGTTGAGTGTGGGGACAATACACAGTTTAATATTAAAAGTATATAATTTGTCATGCAATGCTTAATAATATGCCGGTACCAGTAATATGGCATCAGTATTAGTTATATCCAGGTAGCAGTAATAGTCAGCAGTATGCCAGCAATAGTAGTTAAATGATATCAGTAGTAATGGTCAAGACAATGGTAGCAGCAATACCCATTAATATTCCTGGAGTAGTCTTATGCCAGTAGCATACAGGAGTCATAATGTCCAGCAATGATTTACTCTTCAATCTCCTCTGCTATCCTGATCCTGCTCCTGCTTTTCTTTAAATGTCCTTACTTTTCTCATCCTAAGGACCTACCCTGGCAGTGCTCATTGCAAGTTGTGTTTCCAATTGGCTATCTTTAGAAGTCACCATCATATTTCAAAAGCAGAGTGACCAAGCAGCACCGTTAAATAAGATTGAGGTGTGGGAGATGATGCTTAATCATAAGCAACCAACACCACCATTGGATGTTACTTCTCTATTGAATTCCAATAGACGACTGGAGTAAATTGAAGTTACATAAACTGCAACTGGCTGCTCGAAGCATAAGCACTAACAATGGTGCTCATGGCAATTGCGGTGATTGAGTTACCATAAGACCAGCCCTGGTAGACACATCAGCCCCTTATTATATGTTTTATTACAATCTTTATTATTAGAATGTTATTTAAAATGCAAATAAAACTTGTTCAAAAATGATTGCAGGAGACACATACAGTTCTGATTACAGCACAAGGGAGTAGAATTACATAATTACGCCTCACTTGTTTTATGCTGCTTGTATTTATTCGTTTGTTAACACTTTAGTTATGCTTAATATTGAAAGCTTTGACAACAATTATATTAATGGAATACTAGTCAGAAACAGAGACAAAATAGACTTTTGTATATATACTGCTCATGGTCTGACACCTTTCTAGGATGCAACGTTAAACTACAATATGATAACTAGCACCCCAAAATTCATATGTGCATGAAAGTGAAATACATTGTTCTGTTTTCCCCCTCACCCAAGTACATCTTTGTTAAAATGTAAAGAGTGAAAGAGTAATTATTACACCTTGCACAACAAAAGCTCTCAGCTAATGACCAAAAAAACTGCTGATATGGGTCAAAAAGCTCAAATGCTAAATCAGTTTAGTTTAATTGCTCTTAATTGCTCTCTTTCTTTTTTGCATCAATATCCAGGCATCTGGAAGTGGATCCATCAGCATGTGCTAAGCATTAAGCTTACTAACCGTTCCTGTTGTCTATTGGACTGCAAGCCAATCACTGAGAAACTTCATGGTTACGCCAAACCTCGGATTGAGGTTAGATAAAGACGTTCAACCTTCGCGGGATCTTTAAAATTAACACAGGCGTGCTTCATGCATATGTGGAGAATTCCCACTATATTGAACTTCAATTTTAATTGTACAATATGTGATCAGCTATCACAGGACCCTGAAATTGCATCTGTCCAAGAACAGTAGATTATTTGTGATACCACAACAATATGACAACAGAGAGTACGGACTGTCATGGGAGCAATAAATAGTAGCCTGTCAGATCTGATTAAAGAGATGAACTGCAGAGCAGATGAAAGGTGATGTAAATGATTTAAAGAAAGAGAGAAAAATTATAATAATATTAAGTTCGGCTCATTCCTTTTCATGTGCTTTGAAGTAGGGAGATGTACTGTAGAGAGATGAAACCGGAGACGCACAAACTCGTTTATTTGTTGGTTTACCTCACACAAGGACATAGATCTGAGTCATACCAACAGACGGCAGAGCTAGCTGTCAGTGAAATATCTGACAATATTTGGCTCACGTTTACATAAAAAGACACCCTTCTGGACTACACAAATGTTAAAAGAAATGAAGCATTTGAAATGTGAATATTACACCAGATGTACATATCCTTCTAACGATGTATCAGTATCAGTGATCTACAAACTATATACTATAATTTCTATATTACAAAGCAAATTCCAAATCACTCTGTCTCGTTAAATGCAAGTGTTTGAAATGAATGAGCAGGCGAATGGCTGAAAGATAAGTGATATTGCTGATGAATAATCATTGACGATCAGTTTCAGTATCATCATCATCATCATCATCAACATTTATTTATATAGCGCCAACATATTCAGTAGCACTTTACAATTGGGGACAAACACAGTAATAAACAAACTGGGTAAAACAGACAGAGAGGTGAGAAGGCCCTGCTCGCAGGCTTACAATCTATGGGACAATGGGAGTTGGATACATGAGGTTAAGTCTACATATTACATTTCGGTCCAGCCAGATTGTAAAGTTAAAAAAACCCAAAAAGGGATTAGTATGCTATATGATCTAATCAAGCAGCAATGTTTGTCAGAGGGTTGCTGTCTTGTGTGGATTGTATAAGGGGTGGTAATAGGCTAATCTAGTGTGGTTACGAGGCTGGTTGAGGAATATTATAAGCTTGCCTGAAGAGAAACGTTTTCAGAGAACGCTTGAAAGTTTGTAGACCAGAAAAAAGTCTAATTGTGCGAGGGAGGGAACTCCATAAGTGCATGCAGCTCGAAAAAAGTCCTGTAATCGGGAACGGGAAGATGTAATGAGAGTGGATGAGAGGCACAGATTTTGTGCAGAACGGAGGTGTCGGGTTGGGAGATATTTTGAGACAAGTGAGGAGATGTATGTTGGTGCAGCTTTGTTGATGGCCTTGAAGGTTAGTAAAAGTATTTTATATTGGATTTGGTAAAAAAAAACAGGCAATCAGTGTAGAGACAGGCAGAGTGATTCAGCAGAGGAATAACAATTTGCAAGGGAAAATCAATCTAACTGCTGCATGCAAAATAGATTGGGGTAATTTATATTTGATTCATAAATATGAATATCATTAACTAAAAGATGTTTCACTAAAACGTAATAAAACATTTGGTTTGTTCGGACATTAGCGATTTAGTGGTCTGTGGACGTAGCACAGTTTGACCATGGTCACACACATTTGGATCATTTATCCTGACGCCGGTGCACTTTTATGCACTGGTGTACTAATATGCATCACACTAAAGAGAGAGAATGAGTGATTTATTGCATAAATACACTAAATAAAATAATGACAGAAAAGCTGGCCACACATGGGGCAATACTGCCAGCAATATAGTTTATTGCAGAGAAATATCCCCATTGTCAATCACGTTACACAGACAGCCACCAATTGCCCCCTTATGTTGCAAGGATTCAGCCTAATTGCCAGACATATGTTCCCCCACCCAGCCCAAATCTTCCCAAGGGAGTCTACCCAGCTGTAGTATTGAAGGTCACAGACCACACCGCATTGGTCCCTGCCTATCAGCTTGCACCCGGCAGATGAACACAAGCCAAGGGCAGTAAGCTAGGACTCTCCCAGGATTGTGGGCAATAATGGATGTCACAATTGTGCATCTTCTAATCAGCTCAAGACAACCTTCTTTGAGCCTAGCCACTTATTCGTTACCTGCAGCTCAGATGCCAATCATATCATAGACCTGGACCAATGGGCCTCATAACACTTAAACAATGCATCTGAGGAGAGAAAGATTGTTAATTGAAATCATTCTGAGAGCACTTACACATAACCAATAAGTGAAGAGTCACCTGCTACCTGCAAGTTAGACATTTCTCATACTTTTTCTTAGTCGTCTACTTTTCTCCCTGTCCCCCTGATTCTCTAAGACCTGACCCATCTATTGCAAACCTGCTTCCTGAAAACACATCAGGCCTGATCACAGAGGTAAAAAGTATCTTTCACACTGAATTCAGAGCAGATGCGGACGAGTTCAAGACCTAGAATTCTACGTTAGGCTTTTGCACTTGAGATTGAAGCCAGAATGAATGAAGTGTGTAACTTTACAGGTATCACCGAAAAAAATAGCATAACTGCTAACTTACATTATTAATTAATTAATGTAATAATGTAACACCCCTTTCCCAGTTTAGATAGTAGAATAGTAGCCCTCACCGTGTCTCCTGTGCTGTGTCTCCACCTTACTCAGAATCACATGGCGTCTTCATTGGATAATGTTCAGGAAACCTGCAACACCAGGAGACTAAGGGAACCATCTGCCCACCTCCTACCTATGACCACAGACACAAATCAAATAGTGGTGCTTTAAGGTGGTCTTTAGAAGCCACACCATCACGGTTATTTCTAATGCGTGTGACCACTAAGGACCTGATTCATTAAGGCAATCAAAACAAACGTAAATTGAGTTATTTTGGGGGGAGGTTAATCGCACGGAATTCCGGCACACTCAGGTATGGAGCGGATCTGAAGAAATGTCTCTTGTTGAATACGGGTCTAGATACGTCTTGCTCTGACAGACAACACACTGAAGGATACGTCCAATAGATATGTGGAACTTTTAATAGACACTAAATATATGTTAAACCTTTTGGATTGTGTTCAGGTGTGTGTATTTTCACAATTATTATTATCAACCTTCTGAAAAGATATAGCTATATAAGGCTTACAAATACTTCTGCAGCTCCTATTCAAGAATTCTGTGAGCAAATCCACAAGCAAAACTTTATATAGTTATATACAATAACAAGGAGCGCAATGAGTAAAAATCTAGAAAGACCTAAAAATATTTAAAATATTATTTCACCACCCATAAAACATATAAAAACATAAAAATTCCCACAAAATGATAATAGAATTGCCACTCAAACGATTGTAGTAATATTATAAGTGGCAAAGTGATGGTGCACACATCAACTGCCACAATAGCCTTAGTTATATTTTAATGTCTAATATATGGGAAATAAATAACAATAAAAAATAAAAAATACAGCTACTTATATATAGCAAGTCTAATATATAGATCAGTCGCCAGTATTATGTGTATCTTTCAAATCAATTCCGTTTATATTTGTGTTCAATCTTTTCTTCTTTAACATAGTCAGTTAGTTTTGCTGCTGATTATGTGTCTGTCCTCCGTAACGAAAGTGGTAGCTGGTGTTCAGCGTGCACGCTAGAGACACTCTCCTCCCACAAGTCTCTGGCAGCGTGTGTTCAAAGGAGTTAGCCGGTGTCTATCTCTAACTTTCACAGGGAAAGAGTTGTATCATAAAGCTGCATAATAAAATGGTTGAAAGTCTTTTTCTTAAACGAAAATCATTGACTGACGCGTTTCATCTTTGAATACGATTTTCTCAAAGGCATCCTCTGCTACCACTTTCATTGTGGATGTTCTATTTGCCGAATTGGAACTAAAGTGCGCTTTTGATTTGAGATCTGTGGGAGCCGAGAAAGCGGGTTTGATCCTCTTACCTAAGGTAGCCCCCATGATTGGATTCTAGTGCTCTTATAAACTAGGCTATACGCTTAGAGCACGACTATCTATGTACCAAGTGGACCAGGTTTATTGATTTATCTATTTATATGACACTCCCATTGACATTATATTTGGAACATTTATTTACTGCAGAAGATATACAAATACGGGACCACTGTGAAAAGTATATCTCTTCCTTTTATTATCCGTGCCACTGCTTATGACAACAGGATAGATAGACAACAGGTGGATACTAAATACAGGAGGACGTATTATTAGGACGACTAGTCCATCAGCTTAACAGCAATTACAATATTGAATCTGGATTAAAAACTGTGATATTCGTTAATCAACATAGGTGTCTTTATATCTTTTAAGTGGTCAATTTGATCCAGATATAAATTTACTATCAGATATTTGATGTATTTACTGTGTCATATGGATAATGTTATTAAAAAGTCATTATGCTCTTATTGAGACACACTGGATTCATTATTTTAATCTTTTTGTTTATTGCATGTTTTAATAAAATGGTATGTTTTTAACCATTTCATGAATTCATCTATTATCATTGGCAATTAGTTCCCAGCGCTGTTTCTTTCCTGTTAAGATGACACATACAAGATGAGACATATATTGAATCTCTGACTAATATGTGAAATATAAGATGGTTACCTCCTATCATTACCCAATATGTATTGAGCGCTAACTACGGAAGCCCTGAGTGTTCAGTTTAAGATGACACTAGGCTGGCCACTAGATGGAGTTTGCACAGAAATAATGCATATGTAAAACAACAACGCTGCAGGCATAACAGTTAGTATTCAATAAACATAAGATTGTTGACACACTTAAAATCACTCAAACAAATAAATAGATCAATACATAATCAGTACTTATCCCACAGTTCTCCAAATATCGCTACAAACTACTGTTTTCTCACACTCCTGAAATTCTCCTCTAGTCCCTGCCTCACCTTGACTGTGCCACTGAGTAATGAACTCAACTCCTGGTTCCACAGCCCAACCTTCTCCACTTCCCACTTTCTCAACGGCTCTGTCTGCCGGCTCCCAGCTTCTCTCACACCACCTCCTCTCAGCTCTCTGGCTCCTACTTCCTCTGCTTTCCCGGCTTCACACACAGTTTTACTGCGCTGCCATCCCTTAAGTGTCTCTCTGAACTGTGCTCCGCCCCAAGGCAGCCTGGGGAATGTAGTCTCCAAGCAGTCTCCCTGTGTCCTGTTTAACATGTGTTGCCTGTCACAAGAGCCAGCGCTACATTGAATTAACTAAATATTGGTGGGCTGGTACTTGAGCTACCGTTCCCCAGTGCATTCCTGGGATGGTGTGACTGGACCCACATGATTCAGATTAATCATCCCTCCCTTTAAAACCCTTTATAATCATAACACTTGTGTACTACCACTAACAGGATGGCTCATAATCCAGATACTGACGGAATCTCGATCTTCAAAGTCAATGTTTATTTCCGTCCTCCCTCACCCCATATTTGCATTTCTGGCCTCACACCAAGTCAAGCATCAACCTCTAGTCAAGGCTGTCACGACTATTCGTTGTGTACCTGCTATCATTGGCACTACTTGGAAGAAGGTGCGGAATCTAACGTGCCCCTGGTGTTAACCAGGGACCCCCGCAAGGAGGTATGGACTCTGCTGCAGGAGACACGCAGGTCGCAGTCCTTCCACGAGTCAGATAGTGAGAAGAGTTGTCAGACAAGCCGGGTCGGTAACTGTGCTGGCAAACGGAAGTACACGAGGAATATGCGGAGGGATGGTGAGACATGCCGGGTCGGTAACGTTCTGGAAGCGCAGCACAGCAGGGAGAGCCAAAAGGGGTAGTCAAAACGGCCCATGTCAAAAGGGTCACAGGCAGGCAAGAAGAGTCAGGAACAAGCTAAATACTGGAACACAGGAACGCTGGAGGCAGGTAAGACCTGATCCCCTGGCACTGGTGTGCAAACAGGAAGCTCCTTATAAAGGCTGAGGAGTCAATGAGTGTGCAGAGGGCGGCAGCGCTGTCCTCTGCCAGGCAACCAGACGCGCAAGGAGGAAATGCAGGCGGCCGTACCGAAGAGACAGTGGGACGGCGCCTGACAAAAGCCCTGTGTGTGTGTGTTGCAATTTTGTATCAAATTACACCCATGAGGCTCAACATAATTTCATTAAATTGCATTGGCCTCAATGCCCCTAACAAAACACACTACGGACCTGCATATCTCGCAAAAGGTAAAAGCTGATATAGCTCTCCTTTAGAAGATATAGTGAGGCCAAGTGTCAAGTTGCAGCATCATGGAAAGATACCATGTACCCCACACTCCATGCTGTAATTAGTATAACCTGACATATCTAAACATCATCTAATCATATAGCACCACCAATTCCGCAGCACTATACAGAGAAAGTTTTCCATTCCCATTAGCCCCTGCCCCACTGGAGCTTACAGTCTAAATTCCCTAACACACGGACAGACACCTACAGACTAGGGGTAATTTTGTCAGTAGCCAATTAACCTACCATTATGTTTTTGGAGTGTAGGAGGAAACCCATGCAAACATGGGGAGAACATACAAACTCTTAAGGCCCTGGTCAGGAATCAAACTCATGAACCCAATCACGGTGCTGCCTGAATACTTATTCAATGGAGCATATTATTTGTATTCTACTATGAGATAAGGTCCACATGACTTTCCTATACTGATGTGTTGCCTTTGTCTGATTAAATAACAGGTGGCTCTTCTTGTGAAACGACTCGTATTCAGCTTTGGGCCTTTGATTAAACAGGCTAATTAGACAAACATTTATTCTCAAATGATTCACTATTCCCACACGTGTTTCCCATTTTCATTTTCTACCATCCCTCTTCTGTTGTTATTTCCTATTCCTCATTCTGCTCCATTTTTCCCAATTCCCCCAGGTCCGTATTCCACTTATGAAGATGGCTAAAAAAGTACAATTTCCTAAAATTTTTTAACTGTGATTGCTACCTTTTGTCATGTTTTTTTTTTACTAAATTGTGTGCCAGTTTTATAAAAATGAAAATAACATGGTGAAGGATCCTAAAGGAAAAAACGTGTGTGGAATGGCGGACCTTGTTAAAAAAGATTTATTTAGACAATGTGGAACAAACAATAAAAATTGACCCTAGTCTCTCTCTGCCTGTCTGTGTATATGTTAAGGTATTTAGACTGTAAGCTCTAATGGGGCAGGGACTGATGTGAGTGTGTTCTCTGCACAGCGCTGCGGAATTAGTGGCGCTATATAAATAAATGGTGATGATTGCCACAGTTAAACTTCCTACTGATCACCGCCCATAATGTTAGCTAAACTACTACTATAAAAGACGATGAGGTACAATATCAGGTCTAATCAGCTGTTTAATAAGAGAACACCTATATGAGAAAGAGTTGTAGAAAGCCTGATGACTAAACAAGATCTTACTTTTACTAAAGCATCAAACCAAAGCATTTACAGTTTCCAAGCTATTGTTGTGCAAAAAGTGAACTTTATATTTACCTCTTTGTAACAGTGTACATTTAAATGGGTTGTGTTAAGCAACATTTTAATACGGTGTGTTTATGTCATATTTTCTAAAACTGATTTTCTGTTAACAGTAGAAAATATTTGACAAGTTATAGATTGGCATTAGTCAAATTTAGCAATGCAAACCCTTAATTATTATACAAAGAGAACCTGAAAAGAATTTATAGATAAACGTGTAAAAAATAACAAGCTCTGTATTGACTTCATTGACTGTTAGGTACTTGGAACAAACACATTTGTGAATTGCTGACATTTTGATGATAAATGGAATCTCACATATTGTTCAGGGTAATTCTGAAACAAAGATTTCCTTTTCCATGAGGAAATAATATGAGTAATTAACATTTTCCGGCTGAATGGCTAAACAATTTTTCTCATGCTTCCTAATTGACTTTCTTTTTTTGCAGTTTGTGCAGTTTTGTCTCTGTACCTCTCTAGTGAAAGGCAGATACACTTTTCTGAAATGTCACTGAAGTATAATAGCATCATTTATTTCATCTGATAAGAATAATTCATTCTTTTACATCGGCTTTAAGTTTGATTGCTGCCGCAGTTTAAATGTGCTAAACTAGTAAATCATTCAAGAGAGCAAATACTTATTTTGCATTCTTGATTATTTCACTTCAGAAATAGCAACTAGAAGTAGGAAGCTATTATGAGGTAATCAAACCATGATTGCAAGTGATTAAGTTCTGCTAAATGGACAAGCTCCTGGCATTTATCACTCTTTTCTAAAGTTTGAAATGCTTCCTCATAAGAGTAATTGTTGATGTCTTATAGATGCCTCCGTTTCGGCATAACTGCAGCCTGAGTGGTTTAACGACAGCTCTGTTCATGCATCTTAATCACAAGAAAATATATCTCAGGCCAAAAGACTAATGACTTCTTCCCTTTACAAACATAAGTGTTCACTTGAGGACATTCAAAAATAGCTTAAAAATGAAAACAAAAAGAAAGAAGCAAAGAAGCAAAATAGGCCAATAAAAACAGTTAAGCAGTTTGAAAGTCATTATATATGATTTGTATATTCAGTGATGGTTTTATATCCAGTTCTGATATTTTATTTGCAGTTTATGCACAAAGTGATTTCATTTGTTTTATTCCAATCACAAGAAAAACAATGGCAGCAGAAAGGCAAGATCTGGAGCTTTTAGATCAATAGTTTCCATTCAGTAAGTTTACTACACCTGGAAGTTATCTGATGCCCAGGTGAAGAGACAGTTCATGAATGTTCTCATGTATGTTAATGGAGAATAACTGTACATCTTATGATTAGCGATGAGTGGAATGTTCCTGCAAATTTCAGTTTACTACAAATATCAGTGGTTTGCAGATGGCAAAACATTTTGCGAATATGGAGTTTTATTTAATATAAAGGTGCTTTTATTGAAGGAGCCTCACATTATGTGCTGTTGGATGATCCTGCAACTTCTACTATGTCTCAGTTTGTGGGTTCCTGCTTCCCTACATTATCCTATATCAGGCTTGGCTAACCTGTGGCACTCCAGGAGTTGTTAAACTACAAGTCCTAGCATACCCTTCCAGCAATAAGCTGCTATATATTTGCAAAGCATGCTGGGGCATGTAGTTTCACAACACCTGGAGTGCCACAAGTTAGCCAAGCCTGTGCTATATCATGAAACACATGTCCTCACCAACATCATCACAGATGTGCACATTCACCTCCTCCTGCTGTGAACGTTCCACCAATCAAGCTGTTGATTGTCAGTAGGTTGTTCTATTGCCACCCACTTCAAAACTGAAGACATGCTGGAGAAGCAGGAGTTGAAAATTAAATTGTATAATATAATAAGGTGCAAAGGGGCATCCTGTTGTCTCTGCACTTAAATTGCCCTTCCTCTTTTTTGTTCATTTTTGCTAATAATAAATTCATTGGACAACTTTCATTTTTTTCTCTGAATCATTCAACTCATTTACTTGCTTACTGGAATTTTCCAAATACAGTAAAATGAGAGCCTAAATTGTAGAAAATATAGCATTTGCTTTTTCGGACCTCCAAATGTTGGCAGTTCCCCTGGACACCCACTGCCCTGGCCTGCCTTCCACGCTGCCTGCTGCCCGCTGCCGTTCCTGATCTCTGGCCCTCCTGAGGACTACAGCGACCTGTGGTAATCGGCCCTGCACTCCTCTGGACACCCGCTGCCTGAAGCTCCTGTTTCTAAGTCTCCTGGCAATCACAGACGTCACAGACTTTCTCCCAGTGACTTTGTCTCATCTCCCGGCTTTGTTCTCATTCTAATTCTCCTGTTTTCACCCTAGTCCATATTGTACTGTATTTATTGGTCTCGGCTTCCTTTGTAGGCCTTATTTTTATTTTTTTCCACTTGTATTTCTTTATTTATTATATTTTTATATTTATTTTCTCCATTCTTTATTTTTATTTTTCGCTCTCTATTTTTATTGCATTTACTGTACTTATTTTTATTTTTCGCTCTCTCTTTTTATTGCATTTACTGTATTTATCTCTATTTGCATTTCTTATTTACTTATTTACTGTATTTAATTATTTCTATTTGCTTCTCTTATTTACTGTATTTAATTATAATTTAATTATTTCTAATTGCATTTCTTAATCTATTCCAACAGCATTTTATTTCTCCCTTTGTACTCCTCTGCTCTCCGTCTATTGGCCTTTCTTGTCTCTTTGTTCCCCGTTCACGCCTCTCTGTCTCATTTAACACGGCTTGCCTTGCCTAGCCTCTTTGCCACACCTCTCCCCACCGTCATTGTCATTGTTGGCTATTACTTTATTTAACTCACCTATCTCATTTCCTCTTGTCTACCTTCTGACTCCCCCTGTCCATTGTCATTGTTGGCTATTACTTTATTTAACTCACTTATCTCAATTCCTCTTGTCTACCTTCTGACTCCCCCTGTCCTCCTCTCCCGCCCCTCTGCTTCAGACGATTCTTCGGTCCCCCCCTACTTCTTCCACTCCTCCCCCACCCCTCCCTCACCTCACCATGCCTCCCTGTTCACTTGCCATACCCATACTCTCACCTCGCCCAACTTCACGCTCCTGTCCCCGCACTCCCCCGCGCACCGCTAACCTTGCCAACCTTATCCCCATCTCCCCTCTCCCCTCCCTCCCTTTCTCCTGTGCCCTCTGGAATGCTAGATCCGTCCGCAACAAACTCCCCTCTATCCATGACCTCTTCTTATCTAACTCTCTTAACCTTCTTGCCATTACCGAAACCTGGCTCACCGATTCCGACACTGCCTCCCCTGCCGCTCTCTCCTATGGCGGCCTCTCCTTCACCCACTCCGCCAGACCTGGAGACCGCCCAGGCGGAGCAGTGGGCATTCTCCTATCCTCCACCTGTACTTTCAGACTCATTCCTCCTGAACCCTCCCTCTCCTTCTCCTCTTTTGAAGTCCACTCTATCCGTCTCTTCTACCCCATCCATCTCCGCGTCTCTGTCATTTACCGCCCCCCTGGGCCCTCCTCCCTTTTCCTTGACAACTTTGCTGCCTGGCTCCCACACCTCCTCTCCTCTGACATCCCCTCTGCCTTGGTCACTCCCTTGACCTTGTCTTCTCCCACCGTTGCAGTCTGTCCGACTTCTCTATCTCCCCCTTTCCACTCTCGGACCACCATCTCCTCTCATTCTCTCTCTCCTCTACTCCTGCACCCCTCCCCCCACCCAAATCTACCCGGTCTAGGCGCGATCTCGACACCCTTGATCCTGCTATTCTATCCTCTTCTCTCAAAACTCTCCTCTCTCCCCTTTCCACCCTGTCCTGCCCAAATCAGGCGGCCTCCCTCTATAACCAAACCCTCTCCTCCGCCCTTGATGCGGTTGCCCCTGCCCAGCCCATCCACCTTCGCTGCTCCAATCCCCAACCCTGGCACTCCAAACTTACCCATTTCCTCCAAAAATGCTCTCGTACTGCCGAACGCCACTGGAGAAAATCTCGCTCCCTGGCTGATTTCCTCCACTTCAAGTTTATCCTCTCCTCCTACAGCTCTGCCCTCTCGCTCGCTAAGCAATCCTTCTTTAAATCCCTCATCTCCTCCCAGTCCTCCAACCCCCGCCGCCTCTTCGCTACCTTTAACACTCTCCTGTTTCCCCCACCTCCCCCCTCCCTTCCTCCTTATCTGCCACTGACTTCACCTCCTTTTTCTCCTCTAAAATCGCGGCCATCAGACTTGAAATCTCCTCCTCCACCCACTCTTCCGCCACCCCCCCTCTCGCCCTTCCTCCCCCCTCCACTCTCCCCCCTCTCCCCCCAGCCACCAACTCCTTCTCTCCTTCCGCCCCACCTCGGGTGAGGAAGTCCACTCTCTCATTTCTTCTTCCCCCCCTTCTACCTGCCCCCAGGACCCCATCCCTTCTCACCTTCTTTGCTCCCTTTCCACCTCCACCTGCTCCCACCTCGCTCACCTCTTTAATCTGTCCCTCTCCACCGGCATCTTCCCCTCCGCCTTTAAACATGCTCTCGTCTCACCCATTCTCAAGAAACCCAATCTTGACCCCACCTCACCTCTAATTACCGCCCCATTTCCCTTCTCCCATTTGCCTCCAAAATACTCGAGAGACTTGTCTGCAACCGTCTCTCCACCTACCTCTCTGAACACTCCCTCCTTGACCCTCTCCAATCAGGCTTCCGCCCCCTCCATTCCACTGAAACTGCCCTGGCTCAAGTTACGAACGATCTCCTCTCGGCTAAGGCCATGGGCCACTACTCCCTCCTGATTCTCCTCAACCTCTCAGCGGCCTTTGACACCATTGACCACCCCCTCCTGCTTCACACCCTTCAGTCCATTGGCCTCTCCGGTACCGACCTCTCCTGGTTTACCTCTTACCTTGCCGACCGTTCCTTCTCTGTTTCCACCTCTGATTCTCTCTCCCCTTCTTCCTCCCTTCCAGTCAGGGTCCCTCAGGGCTCTGTCCTTGGACCCTTACTATTCTCACTATACACCTCTTCTCTGGGTGCACTCATGAGCTCCTTCGGTCTCAAGTACCACCTTTATGCTGATGACACTCAACTCTACCTTTCCTCTCCTGATCTCTCTCCCTCCCTTCTTTCCAGGGTATCCGCATGCCTCTCTGCCATCTCCTCCTGGATGTCCTCTAGATTTCTTAAACTCAATCTTGCTAAAACTGAACTCATTGTCTTTCCTCCCTCTCGTACCTCCTACCCCTCTGACCTCTCCATCACTGTTGACAACTCATCTATCTCCCCTGTTCCCCAACTCCGCTGCCTAGGTGTCATCCTCGACTCCTCTCTCTCCTTTGCCCCTCACATTCACTCTCTAGCCAAATCCTGCCGTTTCCAGCTTCGCAACATTGCCCGCATTCGGCCCTTCCTCTCCCAGGATGCCAAATCTCTCGTCCACTCTCTGATTATCTCCCGCTTGGACTACTGCAACCTTCTCCTTATCGGCCTCCCCCTCTCTCATCTCGCTCCCCTTAGATCTGTACTTAACGCCGCTGCTAGGCTTATTTTCCTCTCTCGCCGTTCCACCTCTGTATCCCCACTCTACCAAGCCCTTCACTGGCTCCCCTTCCCCTACAGAATCCTTTTCAAGCTCCTCACTCTGACTTACAAGGCCCTCGCCAACTCCACTGCTCCCTACATCTCTAACCTTATCTCTATTCACACTCCCTCCCGCTCACTGCGATCGTCCAACGATCGTCGCCTCTCCTCCCCTCTGATTACTTCCTCTCACGCACGTATCCAAGACTTCTCCCGTGCCGCTCCCCTCCATTGGAACAAGCTCCCCTGCTCCATCAGAACTTCCCCTAATCTGTCCTCTTTCAAACGAACATTAAAAACCCACATTTTCCTTAAAGCCTTCCAGTCTCATGCCTAAAGTCCCACCGGTCGGCTACCTCTCTTTCTCATCCCTTCTTCCCTTCTCCCCCTTCCTCCCGTCTCTCCGTCTCATCCATGTGTCTGTCTGTCTTCCCCTCCCTTTAGATTGTTCGCTCCTTTGAGCAGGGCTCTCCTACCTTCTGTTTCCATCACTTTTAACTGCGCTCTCCAGCTACTCAGCTCACCTCCTCTCAGTCCCTCTGCCCTCTGTCTCCTCCTGCTTCTCTCCGCTCCCCTCAGTGATTCTCAACCTGTCATCCGTGCCCACCCTCTTGGGCCATAGTTACCTGCCTGTACTCACTTTTCCCCTCCCTCCCTCTCTTTCTTGCTGTGCCTGAGCCCCCAGTGTTATAGTGCTTACTGTTACTTGTACTGTGCTGTTTCACCTTGTACTGTGCCATTGTTTGTCCTTGTACGGCACTACGGATACTTTGTGGCGCCCTATAAATAAAAATGAATAATAATAATAATAATGTGCAGTATCTTTAAAAACTCTAGAAAAGTCTGCAAGAGTGGCTGAAGATGGTGATATATAACCAAATATTGTTTGATGAGATAGCACAGGACAGTTCTCTCAGTGAGTAATAAAGTGTTGCTTCCACACGCTACATCACCTTAACAATGCCCCCATAAATTGGGGCATAGGTTCATTTGTCCATACCCAATCAGCAGGAAGTTAAATCCGGCAGCATACAGACTACAGCTACCACTATCCTTTCAGATACACTATTTGTTTCACCTCTCCCTTCTTAAGCTGGTGGTGAAGGACCAATTTACAAGATCAAAGATGGTTCCTCCTTCCACAGTAGTAGTAGAAGGCTGCCCCAAATATGGGCTTTGACTCCTGCAGATCCAGGAGAGACATACAGTACCTCGTGCAGCGGAAGGGCTTCAGTACTGAAGGCCACTCTTGGATTAAGTTGACTGATGTTCACACACTTGTTCTACTTGTTACGCTGACGGTCAGTACACAAACTCACAGAACTAGTTGGCGGAGGTCTTCACCTTTAGCAGCCGCCTTTCCCATAGAGCTTTATATGCGCACCGGTACTCAGATGCCCCTAGGACTTATCTCCAGATGTAGTGTGAGTTTGTGAGACTAAACCGTAGCGGTAGGCCAGGAAGCAGCGAAGATGGCAGTGGATGGTCAAACGAAATCCAAGGTCAGGGGTCACTTGCAAGCAGGAATAGGTCGGGAAACACGCCAAAGGTCAGGGTCATGGGCAATATAGCGGGGTCCAAGGCACAGGCAAGATGAGTCGGGGTCACAGACAAAGAGGCAAATCCAAGGTACAGGCAGGGGTCATACACGGCAAAGACAATCCAAAAGGTTTATACCAACAGCACAGAAGCAGGTAGCAAGCAGGAATCTAGAAGCTATAACCGGCAGGGAGGCTAAGCCCTCCCTGCCTTAAATACTAAAAGCAGCCAATCAGAGCCTGGCTCTGACGTATTCACAGCCCCCTGCATATGTTAAATTAGCACTCATTATTTAGCCCGCAGGCTAGTGGGGAGGATTTGCGCATGCGCCCGGCTTTCTTTCATTGACGGGACGCGGCGCTGAGGAGGAAGCGTCCGACCATTGCCTTGGCAACGGCCGGGTCATGGCCGGAAATGACGTCCCGGTCATTAAGGTGACGGCCGGGACACAGGGGAGCCCAGGAGACGAGTCGCGATGGCAGTGAGTATCGCCGCGGCTCGTAACACTACTCACCAAATTCTTCAGGCTGCACCTTTTCAAGCCTAGAGGATTGCATCCAAAGCCTGCTCCTAAAGAGTGAAGATCCACTCAATATCAGATACAGACGACAGGTGGCAGTGCACCATCATTACTTAAAACATATTCTTTTTCACTTACTGCAATCAGCACTTTGCTTAAGGTATAGTCAACTAAGACTAATTCCCCTACCTTTATTCAGCCTTTATATGTCAGAATTCGAACCCAGGGCTTCTGCCTCTGTGGACTGCGGCTCTACTGACTGAGCTATTCTGGCTGCTGCACAGTTCCCTGCCTTTATTCTGTGTTCCAGATCAGTTCCTGTGATCTCCTGATGTTCCAGTATGCCTTAGCTCCACCCCTTGACTTCCTATAAAAGCCTGGCCAGTTCCTGTCTCCAGTGCCTGATTATTGTGCTCCTTGCCTGTGATCAAGCTCCTGCTCCTGTTGCTCTTCCTGGTTCCCAGATCTGACTACCCGTGTACCGACCTCGGCTTGCCCTCCACTCTACCTCCTCGCCTCACTTTGTACCGAACTCGGCTGCGTTTGAACATTCTTA
Organism: Mixophyes fleayi; assembly: GCF_038048845.1. Taxonomy (NCBI): domain Eukaryota; kingdom Metazoa; phylum Chordata; class Amphibia; order Anura; family Limnodynastidae; genus Mixophyes; species Mixophyes fleayi. The sequence continues at coordinate 243,074,836 of NC_134406.1, forward strand.
TCATCTACCTCCTGTTGGCCAGTTTTCCTCCCTGCCACTGGGCTCTTATCCAGTCTCTTGGATTTTTTTCTTTGCTGTTGCTTCAAGAGATTTGTTTATTGACTTTGCTTCATCCCTCACAATTCTACAGTCTCCAACCCATGATCTTTGGCTTAATCCCTTACCACACTACCTTGTCCAACCATCGACTTCAGTTTTATACCTCCAGTACCATGACAGTACACTTGTGTTTTCTATCAACTTTCATCAATCTTACACTCTATTTATATTTTCCTTACCCTCATTTTCCTAAAAATTTTAAGTGCACAGCATTAGATCACCCTAGTAGGTTTATAGAGTTGTCAAAAATATATAAGATAAGTGAATTAGAACATTGAAGTGTATTAATGGTGTTATGTGACGAGAAGTAAAATAAGTGACAAGATTAAAAACACAATCCTAACTGTTTAAAATTTTTAGCTATCAAGAAGTTTCAAAAGAACTGGAGAGGACGGGAATTTTTTTTATACAAAATCAATCATAGAGGCCAGTTGAATTTATAAATTAAAAACTCTTGTGCCACTTGGCTTAAATGTTGATTTCAATTTGAAATCGATTATAGGAGAACATTGACTGTATCTATGACATTATTGATGGTCTAATTGGTATATGCTCCCACAATTTGTAGTTTTCAAATACATCCTTCCTTGCTGGACATGTGGTTAGATTTGACACAATGAACTATAATAGTTGCTAGCAAGCACAATATGAATAGCATGTTAAGATAATAGGACTTTGAATTGGAACAGATAGATATTGTGCCAAGTGTACATGTGTCATATATATTCTGCCACTATCAATGGTAGAACATTCACAGTGTCCCATACCCTATATATTTATATATTTCATAATAGCACAGTCCTATTATATAATATAGAAGACATGCAAGATCTATTTACGGTGCTATATTTTATTTGCCTTGGAGGCATTTTTACTATTTCTAATATTATATCTTAATCCATTTGAAGTAGTTTATTTATTTATTTATATTTACATGCATTTTCAAGGTTAGTTTCTGTGGTGAAACAAGGTATTAATATTACCTTAACCAGTCTGTCCCTCGTTTCTCACAAAATGTGAATTATAGCATGTACTTTTTATAGCGCTTGCTTTTGTTCCCCAGCTCAACAGAATACCACTGCAGTGTCAAATTACATGTGGATAAGGGGATATTGTATCTCATTGTAAATATGTATATAGTTTATTGTATCTTGTTGATATTGCATGGAAGCTGTTAGTCATTGTCCTTAAACTGAAGCCAGGTGGGTTATGGGTAAGGATCAAATTGCAGGATACAGGTGAGGGGGAAGGTCAATTAGTATCCATTGTTCTCAACATGACTAGTTCAGAAATTTTGTTTATAGCCCAGCAGGGGACCTTCTGTAGAAGTACAGCTCATCTCCACTCCCTCTCCAATGCCCTGATACAGCACCCACCAATGTTTAAGAAGGATAGACCCAGGGGTTTGCCTAGGGAGGGGAAAACACTGTAGAAATTAGACCCTGTATTTAAGGAGCCACTCCAGGGGGGAGGAGTTAATCATTCTGGGACTGGAAGCTGCAGGGTGGCTGGTTTTAGAGTTGCCGTTCTCTACCAGTGAAATACATTGGCAGATCCACGGGTCGTCAAGTCTGGACAGCCAGATGACTGTAACTCCTTAAACTAGTGGGGTAAAGGACAGATAATGTGGTAAACCTGCCTGGCATTTATTTACTGTGTGTACATAATAATCTAGTGATTGTTTTTATTACAATAAATGTACTGTTGTACTTTTCTAACTGCATTTGCCTGAGTGACTAATATGAACCCTAGTAGGTACTGGGTAGGCTTCCTTGTCTTAGGAAGGCACCCATGGGTGGTCAGCCAGAGTGAAGTGGGTAGAATTGGGCCAGAAAACCTGGTATGTTCACAGTTTCACATACACTTATGTACATCATATTTGGTGTACAGTTTATAGTAGTGCTAATTTAATCTTGGGGTTGGTTGGAAGGAAACAGATCTATTTGTCAAATGTGAATACTATTACTTTAATGTTGGGGCTGGAGAGAGGCCTAATTATTAAATGTGGGTGCTGTTGATTTAATGCTGGGGATGGTTGAAGTTTTCTACATTTCATGTACCCAATTTTTTTTTCCCAAATAGGACCTCCAACATTCTAGGATCCAGACAAGCAGCAACTGGTCTAAAGAAACCAACAGCCACAGGTGGTGAAAGTGACAAGACAAGTAGGAAAGAGCAGGACAGTCTGAAATTGGTGGGGTAGTCCTGAATTTGGGTACTTGTCTTGCTTCGTCAGGATTTGGTCCGACTACAAGGACAGTCGGAAGGTATGTCCCGCTTCACACTGTACTGCTCCTGAAAGCAGAGCTGCGTGCACCTATCAGTAGTGCACACAGTTTTGGCTGTGTATTTGTCTAAAATTTGTCTAAAATGATAACCCCCCCGTCTTAAGTGCACCAGGCCACCCAGTGACTCAATCCAGATCTGCTCACTGGCACACTGATTATATTTGAGCTCCAATTTGGCCAATTTAGTATCAGCACAGCAGCAGCGGTGGTTCTAAAATGTAGTTAGTGAGTGAGAACTACATTTGAGAAGCACCGCAGCCTCAGTACTGATACTGGGCAAAACTGAACTGCTGCGTATGCCCAGTGGTAGCAGCTCCTCATACCTAATTGGGCCTTTTTGGATCTGAACAACAGGACAGATAGTTGTAAGGTTCACAAGAATTTTGTGTATCCCACCTGTGAGTATTGTTCTTTGTGAGTATGTTCCTCTGTTTTTTTTTTCCTCTGTTTTTAATTTCTTAAGCACATTTCATTTGTATGCAGGCACATACTGACTATTGGTGGAAACGTTTTCATTCAAAAATACATTTCTAAGTTACATTTAGTTGGTTTAAGCCAGGTTTATACAGTCCTGACCTAAAGTATCAACATATTGATTAAGATTTGATAACAGATACTTTAAATTTAGTACAAATGTAATTGAGACCTTTAATATTCCTTCTATTGCCATCAAACCCTTTAATTTAAATATCCAGAACAGGTGTCAAAGAACCCAGAATAGTCAACATATAACGTATTTCACCAATCCTTTTGCTGATCAAGCCAGGGCAGCTTTCATGCTGCAGGGGTATGTATACTTATTTTAATGACATTTGATGACATTTCTTGCAGTTTTATGTATAAAAAGTACCAGACATACTTATTACATTTAAGTTTATTTTTTTATTAATAAAGCTGTGTGTCTGTGGATGGCAAGGATTTATGGATGTGCAAGCTTGATTGGTGAGTCTCAGTAAGTGATATTTTATACCTTCAATTTATTTACATAAACTATATGTAAAGGGTCTTTACCAAACTGTTGCCACAAAGTTGGAAGCATAGCATTGTTCAAAATAACTTGGTAGGCTGAAGCATTAAGATTACCCTTCACTGGAGATAAGGGGCTTAGCCCAGACCCTGAAAAATAGCCCCATACCATTATCCCTCCCCCACCAAACTTCACAGTTGGGATAATGCATTCAGGCAGGTAACATTCTCCCAACATCCACCAAACCCAGACTCTGACTGCCAAACAGAGAAGAGTGTATTAAAGTAATTTTATTGCTTACAAATAACCATTGCCCAATGTGATTGTTGTGGTTCCAACGCACATATTTAAGATATTTAATTGCAAAATATAGCAGGATTTACAGCAAGCCATTTTTAATCATTAAAGATGTTACAATAAAGCAAGAAAGTTTAAAAACACCGAATACATTACATTTTCCTTATAGTGTTCACCCAGGTCCATGGAATACAGCCATGGTCACACGTAGCCGGGATCAAAGAGAGCAAGAATAATGGCCAGCATGCTTGTATATAGTATACATATAACACTTTGTGAAGTCTTCATTGGTCCAGGGTTAAAGATATTCCAGTTCCCTGTAGGTTATAGGTCAGTTTATTTGATCATTTCAGAGTGGTGAGGGGCAACTTTCCCCAACCATTGTTCACATGTTTTCACTCTGAATGACCAGTTCAAACTGACCCACACAAAAAGTACTTTTGAGTATTAATTTCATATTGCATGTATCTTGCGATCGCTAGATGGGATCGCTACTCTGTCCACACCGGGTTAATGCTGGTCAAATAAGCTTTAATATAAGACCAAACTCTTTACCTTTTAGAACACCTGAAACATAAATACCTTTACTACAGTATTATCTATGCATAAATAAACAATCTAATACATTTTACTAATAAATAAATGTGGATTGGAACCTTAATAAATATGAACTATATATAAGTGAATGTGTAAGTGTAAGTGTATGCGTGCGTAATTTATCGTGCGATTGCTTCATGACATGTGACGTACTTAATGTAATCGCAAGGTAAAACAATATTAATCAATATATTTTCATCCAATTGTTCGGCTTTGACATGTGATTCGTCATTCCACAGAACACGTTTCCACAGTCCAGTATCAGTGTGCTTTACACCACTCCATCATGCACTTGGCATTGGTCTTGGTGATATGATGCTTGCATGCAGCTGCTCGGCCATGGAAACCCATTCCATTAAGCTCCCGCCGCACAGTTTTTGTGCTTACATTAATGCCAATGGAAGGTTAGAACTCTTCAGCTACGGAATCAGCAGAGCGTTATTGACCCCGCTCTCTGTGGTCTTCTGCATCGTGGCTTAGTTGCTGTTGTTCCTAAATGCTTACACTTTATAATAATATCACTTACAGTTGACCGTGGGATATCCAGCAGGGATGAAAGTTTATGAACCATCTTATTGCAAAGGTGGCATCCAATCACAGAATCGTGCTTGAAGTCACTGAGCTCTTCAGAACGACCCATTTTGTACCACAAATGTTTGCAAATGGAGACTGCATATCTAGATATTTGTCATGTACAAGTAGGAATAATAATATATTTCTTCATTTTTTTGCACCTAGCTGCATATTTCACTGTAAATGAGTAATATAAATGTAGCTCTTTCACTTAAGCATGCCTCCAACACCCCATTTGCAGCACTACATGGTATTAGGTGGGCCCAAGTCATTGGTTTCAGCAGGTGCTTGGACCTTCTTTATAATGTGCACCAAACCAGTTTCTATTCAGTTAAACTCAACAATTATGCATGGAGTTTTGAGCAACTGTATCATCTGAATTTAATGCACATCATCTATAGGTTCAGTAACAAATCTTAATTAATGCAGCTAACTGAGCTGGACACATTAGTGATAAAATAATCTATATAGAGAGAGCAGACTGGTGCTATCATAGCTGTTATTTTTTTTCTTTACTTTATTTTTCTATGACCTTTAAATACTTTTGTTTCTAGTGATCCACACAGGCCTCAAGTCATTTTTATAGAGCAAAAATCAAGAAAATACTTTACAAAGTTTATGTAGCATGCCAAATTCAAACAGACAGAAATGTGTAAAGCAAAAAAAAAGCAATTCAGGTTCATTAAGCAATGCATGAAGTAGCCAATACCAAAATCAAGACTTAGATCTTGGAAGGCCAAAGTGTGCTATGATTCACTTGCTCTGCAATGGAGCAATAGCCACGATCAGTAGAAAGCCAATGTAGCAGAATCTGGAACATTTACTTTATTTTGCAATGTGTCAGCAAAACAATGAAATCCTCACATTGCATAGTAAAGATAAAAGAAACTTGCTATGTTTTATGTAGGACATATGACATTGCAAAATCTGTAAAATTGAATTCTTTCTGGACAGATTAGTCATTTATTTTTTTTCACGAACCATATCATTCTGTAGATGCTGGCGTTGTAAAAAATAAAATACCTGAATATAAGTGTCACGGAAAATAAATTGGCGAGTTGAAGCAGGCAGACGTGTCCTGCTTCAGGGCAGAGGTACAACGCATCTTTGCAGTTATTTTAACTTGTGCAGAGCCAAAAGTTCTTTGGCAATGAGGAGAGTAATATCTCTAGTATTTATGTGCCAAGCACAGTAATGCTTTGTCAGTTGCTGCCACCTAGAGATTTATAGACATTGAGGTGATTAGTAAAATATCTGACTTTGCAAAATGTTTTATACTGCATGTAGAAGAGTGTGACATGAATTTTCTAGTGCACATTATTTTAAAGATACAGTACGACTTTCCCTTTAGGGAGAAGTGTGGAAAAAAAGTCAAAGAACTTGGAACTAGACCAGTACAAAATATGGTGGTCAATACAAGATTCGTCAGTAGACACAGTGTAGGAAGCTGGGAGCAACGAGGATGGGTGTAAGCAAAAGAAGACGATGGCATAGGGGAATTAAAGGCATTCTAATCAGGGGCACACAGCTCTGGCCCATAGTCCACGAGCAACAGCTCATGTCTTAAGGAGTTTTTAAGGTACCATGAATCAGAGGGATAGGGGTGTGATTTAGCAGAACTCCACCTTCTTTTGTATCCTGATTGGTAGATAGTTCCAGCCATTCGCCAATCAGAGAGTAGAGGCCTCCCATTACCCTGATTGGTTGACGACCAACTCCATTTACTGTTATATCCAGTAATTCTGCCACTACACACTGCATGGCTGCGCCTGGCACCTGAGAATCAGACAAGGAATGCTGCCCGACCACGCCAATTGTATTTAAAACTCAAACAGAGAGGCTAGACAGGATTCTCTGTCTGCCTCTTGGCCACCAGGCGCCTCTTTGTAGTGTATGGCCGCAGGCAATGCCCCAGATTACCCCCTCTGGATCCGTCCCTGCCATCAACATCATAACAGTTCTACTTTAAAAGTGTGTAATGTGGCTGGCTGTGTACAATGTAAACCAGTGACAGGCAACTTGATATCCTGCAGGGACTGCTACCTTATAAAGACCCGGACATTATGCAATATCCCAGTAATAAGTTAAAACAATGCATTTAATCAAAGATAGAGACACCTATCAGTAACAACAAGTCCGCAGGCATTTTAAACAAGTGTTACAAGATATAACAAATCTGACAATAAAGCAGGAAGGTGCTGGGGGCCGTAGGTCAAGGCTCGAAGGGCCGCATGTGACCCTATGGCCGCCTGTTTCCCATCACAGGTATAACCTATGGCACTCCAGCTAATTTGGAACTACAAGTACCAGCTTGCCCTCTGGATGGGCATGCAGTGCTTTGTAGTTCCACCACACTGAGAAGCCAGAGGCAGGGATAAAACTAGACTGTTATTGACTGAAGGCCCACCTGCCTTGCAGCTTGTATTCTGGCCAGTCTGCTTCGTCTCTGTAGCATCTCCGGCGCAGTGCAGAGGAGCGGAGTCCCTCCATGTGGGAGGCTCGCATTGCTATACAAAGTAAATATGCTATGTAATCACGTCTGATATTTTAAGGGCTCTCGTTATTTTTAAAAAAGATCAATTTATTCATGATTTGTGTTTTTATAACAACATACTTTGGATGACACTAGCCTAAACTAGCATATTCAAAATTACCAAGGAGCTTGATGAATTTTATTTATGTTGAAAGCAACAGAAATCCCGTTCAAATATATAGTTTATTTATTATGAACAGCCCCTTTGTGATAATATGTAAGATTTTTTATTCGCCTCTCATCATGGTGATAAAAAATCCCTTATCACCGCAATTTATCAAAAAATATCACCAGGGCAGCTCATGATACTCAGCTGCCTTGGAGCGTAAGCGATAGCTTACCACTTTACCAGGCCAGTCTTAGCAAATGTCTGCATGCGTGTGTTAGTTTCCCACTTTCTCCAACCCACACCAGCCAATTTATAATAATCCCATCCCACAAAATGAAATTTCACTGAATCTGCATTAAGCAAGGAACACCCCTGATCACCCGAACATCTACCACCGGATGGTGCACAGTTTTACAAATTCTGCAGACACTCACCCATCCATGCGCTGCACTGTGAAAACAGGTACATTTGCGAAAACATAGCTTCTTAATGTCACCAAAAAATACTTGTCTATATGTTTGCATTTGTAGAAATTACCTTTATTGTTTAGCAATGCCAGTTTGGCAACAACAAACACATTACTTCCTATTAGTTAGATATATTATAGTTAGTACCTGCGTGTAAGGAGAGACATGTAAACTGTTCTCTATTTTAAACACATTCATTCATTCATCATTCGATATTATTCAGTCTCATTCAAAAACTGATGGCCGAGACGTCACTACCTGCTTCTCGGCCGAGACGTCACTACCTGCTTCTCGGCCGAGACGTCACTACCTGCTTCTCGGCCCAGACCGTTGCCAGGGCAACGGCCGGACACCGAGTATTCTCTTAACACGCCCCGGGAACTCAGGGCAGCCGGGCGCGTGCGCTAAAGTACCTACAGCCTGCGAGCTGATTAATTAACCAGCACATTTAATTAATCTGCCCCTTAGAACTGTTACAGGGCAAAGACCTGATTGGCCAGTACTAGTATTTAAGGCAGGGAGGGCTTAGCCTCCCTGCCGGTTATAGTGTGAACTACCCAGTTGCTGACCTGCTCCTCTCCTGTTACTGCTTGTCCCAGTTCCTGTGGATACTCTGCCCGTTTTCCTATTGGATCTACTGTTGTGACCTTGTGCTTGTACCTTGGACCCTGTCTGCTTGCCTGTGACCCTGACCCTTTGGCATGTTATCTGACAATTCTACCTTGCTTGTGACCCCTGACCTCGGCTTTCGTCTGACCATCCACTGCCATCTACCCAGCCTCCTGGCCTGCCGCTGCGGTTCTGTATAGCAAACTTACACTACGTCTGGAGTTAAGTCCTGGGGGCATCCGAGTAAACTTCATGGTTACTCCAAACCTTGGATTGAGGCGAGATAAAGATGTTCAACCTTCAAGGGATCTTTAAAATGAACACAGGCATATTTCATCCATATACGGAGAATTCCCACTATAATTGTCACGAGCCACGGCGATACGCCGCATCCTGGCGTGATCTAGCAGCCGGGCGCGTGCTCTAGTTTCTATGCTCTGTTTTTATTCTTTGGGATTATCCTTGTGGCATAAATGTAGGAGGGTGTAGGGACATCCTCCAACTCCAGGGGGAGCTCTCATATGATTTAAACAGGTCAATTTATATTTTTATACATGCTTCCTGGTTTATGTTATTACCTATGCCAGTTCTAGCTAGTATTAATTAGCAGCCTCCTGAGGCTGATTGTCAGCCCTGTTCTCCTCTGTCCTGATTGGCTCTTAGTACTATTTAAGGCAGTGAGGTCTTAGCCTCACTGCCGGTTATAGTTTCCAGTTCCCTGTCTGCTAACCTGCTCCTGTGCTGTTTGGTGTATACCTTCTGGATTGATCTTCTGTTTATGACCCCTGCCTGTACCTTGGACCTTGCCTGCTTGCCTGTGACCCTGATTTGTTTGCCTGTACCTTGGACCCCGCTGTATTGCTAGTGACCCCGACCTTTGGCGTGTTACCTGATTATTCTGCTTGACCTCTGCTTTTGTCTGACCATCCGCTGCCATCTACGCTGCCTCCTGGTCTGGCGCTACGGTTTTGTATTACAAACTTACACTACATCTGGAGTTAAGTCCTGAGGGCATCCGAGTACCTGTGAGCGCATAAAGCTCTACGGGAAAAGCGGCTACTAAAGGTGAAGACCTCCGCCAACTAGTTCTGTAAGTTCGTAAACAGACCAGCAGCCTAACAATAACAGGTTGAGGTGACCCCTTTTGAAAACAAAATGCTAACGAAGAAGGTGTATTATTATTATTGTATATAAGTATTAAACCATATTATTAAATGTACGGATCAGCATGTGTATTCTGCAGGAAGCACAGCAAAGGGGACAATGCAGACAAATAAATGTAAGTCAGATATTATTGTCAAAGCAGCAAGTGCCAACATTAAGAAGAGGTGTGTTAAAATATAGCATTTGTCAAATTTAATGAGCATGTGGAGGATTTGGAGGAAATACAAAATAATACTAATTTGTCTCCATTCACAATGACAAATATGTTTGAGGAAAATAACAGCCCCCAGAATGAGTTATGCGTGTTAACTTCTTCATCAAATAGTTTAAATAAAGTTTTATTTTCAAAACATAGAACATGGTAATTTGCTTTGTAAAATGTTTTTTTGATCAAACGTTCAACAAGATAAATAGGTTTAATGTTGTATTAATATGTGTATAATATGCAAGTAATAATGACAGTGGCTCAGTCATACTTGTGTTATCCATAGAGCAGGACAATATTTTACTAAGAGCTCTAGTGACCTTCTAAATAGAGCACAAAACAAGAAAACCACAGGGGAAATAGGCTCTCTATGCCAGTCTGCCTATGCTGCACAGTGATATATGCGACTCTGAGGAGACAGCAAGAAAATTATATTGCATCTCTTTCTTGCGGTAACCTCCAAGCCACACATTTCATTGTTGTCTATTTAGACAGCACAGGCAGTGTGGCATCGAGTTTGATGGATCTCTATTTCATTCTGTTGTTTCGTATAGGACAGGGAAATGGACCATGTATTTCCTCCAAACTCTTCTTTAGTTGCTCTCCATTTGGAATGCTACTTAAGAAAATGCCTGTGTGGAGCCTTTTGTGATCATTTAATTGCCGGCATGACCAGTCATAAAAAAAATTCCTGAACTGTTGGCTTTTCTCTTAACAATGGATAAACATACCTGTTATTATTTTATTAGAGAAGTGTGCCTTTTCCATTTCAAGTTCAAGTTCACAGTCTTCCATTTTTGAGACATGAGGTAAACTTTATATATATATATATATATATATATATATATATATATATATATATATATATACACACACACACACACGTACTACCAATTACCAATCATCTTAGTAGGTGTGTCAATGTAAAATTATTTTATCATACTTCATAACAGCAATATCATGGTTTGGTGGTTAGCACTTCTCCCTCACAGCACTGGGTTCATGAGTTTGATTCCTGACCACATAACCTTATCTGTGTGTTTTCATGTTCTCCCCGTGTTTGTGTGAGCGCTCTGGTTTCCTCCCACAGCCCAAAAACATACTAGTAGGTTAATTTGCTGCTGTCAAAAATTGTCCCTAGTCTATGTGTGTGTTAGGGAATTTAGACTGTAACCTCCAATGGGGCAGGGACTGATGTGAGTGCATTCTTTGTACAGCGCTATGGAATTAGTGACGCTAAAGAAATAAATGATGATGATCACTGGCTGACCTCTTCTACTGTACATTGTGCTACGCTGTCTGGTCAGATAACGAACCTGCAGAACTGATAGGTGGAGGTCTTCACCTATAGCAGCCGCCTTTCCCATAGAGCTAAAGGCGCTCACAGGTACTTGGATGTCCCTAGGACTTAACTCTAGTGTAGGTTCGTTATACTGAACCACAGTGCAGGCCCGGAGACAGCGGAGAGGGTGATGGATGGTCAGATGAAAGCCAAGGTCAGGGGTCACTTGCAGGGTAGAATAGTTAGAAAACACGCCAAAGGTCAGGGTCACAAGTAAAACAGCAGAATCCAAGGTGCAGGCCAAAAGGTCAGTGTCACAGGCAAGGTCCAGTAAACAGGCAGAAGGTCACAACGGGTGTCCAGCAATCAGAGTGTCCAGAGCAGGTCAGCAATAGTACAAAACTAGGACGCTATAACCAGCAGGGAGGCTAAGCCCTCCTTGCCTTAAAGAGTGACATTGACCAATCAGGGCTTTGCCCTGTAACAGACCACAGGAGTAGGTAATGGACCTTAATTAATTAGTTTAAACAGCCCACAGGCTGTACTTATTGCAGTATATGCTCCCGACTGCTCTGTAATGCCGGGGCGCGCTGTTTAGAAGATTCGTCAACGGTCGGGGCTGCAAGACCGGAAGTGACGCCCTGGTCATCACGGAGATGACCGGGACGTCGGAACCGAGAGGAAGAGAGTCGCGGAGGTGCCCGTGGCCGCCGCGGCTCGTGATACATTGAGACTAAAGTCTAGAGCAAGGAAAACTGGAGGGGAGGTCACTAAAGCTTGATTTCCAAATAACTGAAGTGCTTCACGTTAGTTGAAAAAATAGCCAAAGCTCTTCAATACAACAATATATCACCAGGAAAATGTATTAATATCATAGGCTGCAGGGCAGTTACGGTTGATTGTGAGAGGGTTGCATATATGTCAACCGGGAAGCAAATTGATAGTTATATTTGTTCTTGTCCTGCAGATCTAAGGAGAAAAGTACTGTATTTGTTGATTATCTATTTTCAATTTACACCTAAAGGCATCTTAGGAGAAGCCGATGGAGCAGAGTTACTTACACATTCAACCAAGGAGATCAGGGCTAGTTCTTCATTTTAGGAGGAAAATTGATTATTGTGTCATTACATTGCAAAGTAGACTAGGTGAGATTGTTAATCAGTACCTAGTGTTATTGAATTTGGACTCCTCCACTCCATGTGAATTTATTGATCTAACCTGTAAATATTAGAGGTTTGCAGTACAGATAAAGATAAATGGGATCAGAACAAGTGGTTTATCCTAGAGGGAAAGTTTATTTTCATAGTTTTGAGCATTAGTCCACAGATCCAGGGAATACAATGTCCTCATTATATTATATTATATAATGTTCAGCATGCATCCTAGGATGGTTTTCAGAATATTGTGCTAGTAACAATTTAAGATTAATTACAGTGGATTAATTAGCAACTAAGAAAAGTAACCATAGCATTAGTGAAACCGTTAATTAAAAAAAAAATGTAGTCACAGATACTAATATTCATAACCACACATTTATCCATTTTATGGGGCCCAGATATTATATTGGCGTGGTCAAGGAAAATAAACATTAGCCAAAGGGTAACCCCTCACTAAGTGGTGCTTGTAGGTGATATCCTCTCCAGTAGAGCACATTGTACTTCTACAATATTCTGCTGTGTCTTCTAATCTCTTTACATCAATAAAAATAACCCTTTGGGCCTACATGAGCTAGAAAAACAAATACTGTCCTCAAAGGGAGCCTATAACCTTTAAACCATTGAAGACAGCTTAGGTTGACATCATACATACATTATAGAAACCCGTGAGAAGGTCATTTCTGTGATAGTAAGTGCTTTATTGACTTTACAATGTGTTTATCTTAACAAATGTTGTTTCAGGACATAAACTCAGCAAATTAAGCCAGTTCCCTGCTGAAATCATTAGGTGTACTGAAAGTTTACTGTTGACTAGCAATGCATAGGAAGCTGGAGTTTGTAAGTCAACCCACATAAACAAACAAATGAGTTCTGGGCTACTGCAAATCACCGACCTCATATAAATTACTTTTATTGTCCTTTCTTACTAACAATATATAACTGAAATGTTCTGTGTATCATCAGAACTGTCAAGAGTTTCCTGGCGACAGCAACATCTTCTGCAATATATGCAGTAGTAGTTAAAGCAGCAGGTTGAACTATATTCTCAGTTTGTTTAGAGAATTCAAAGTGACAAAGACAACAGCCTACGGGGCCGAATGAATCTTATAAAGTACATGTGTTCAGCACTTTTCACAATGAGTTGTCATTACACTAATTAAACCAAGATCGCGTGCGCTTATGCCAAGATTCATTAACATTTGTATGGTCCTTCTTCACACTGGAGCTGCACGACTACCAAATACATCAGCGGGAATAATGGAGAACAGGCAGATGGAGAATAATAGATAGATATCACGTGTAGCGTCCTCTGGTGGTGTAACGGTGGGTTTACACCCTCCTGGTCAAGAGAGAGCTGGAGGGAGGAATCAGAGATGAGTCGAGAGAAAGAGATGGAGGAGAAATGTTGAGTGTCATAGTGGAGTATGCGATGATATCAAGAGAAGGAGAATTCAGAGTGCAACTAAACCTGACCTATGTGAGAGTCAGATGTTGAGTTGCCCTGACTCTGTAAATAATTTCCTCATCCATACCACAACCACATGTGCGGGTTGTTCTGTTTGCCCAGCTTAACCTGTGGTCGACCCTAGAAAATCACCTAATTGGAGTTCACAACAGATCCATGAAAACAGATTTTACAATGTGGTGGCCAGCATTGAGCAAACAAGCAGAATGAGCACCCTTAAAGATAGAGGCTCAACGAGGTAGGACAGGAAATAATCAAAGTTGGCCTTGGCAAGAGAAACATGTTTATGACATCCCTATTGGGTGCCTATCCCCACAGCGGTACCCTAGAAAAAACAGTGGTGTTGGTTTTGTCACTGTATTGGGGGTGGAGTTAGAGTATCTTCAGAAAGGCCACAGCTGACTGGACCCAATTCAAGTTTACAAACAAAGCAGACAGACTTTTAATGATGGTGTTCAAGCTTTTTACTCACTCATGTCATGGGGATCTCCTGGCTAGACTTAAAATAGGGCTTCCTCTATTTGTTGCTATAAAATGTTTGGGAGTGCATGCTTTCCATACCGTGAATGAGCAGCTTTCTAATGAAGGCTCTGTGTTATTACCATATCATTGGCATGCCATTATTTTAGAGTCTGTAAGGTCTATCTGGAGTTTAACACAATGGTAAGTGTATGAAATTAGTTTGCTGCACGTGGACAGCAAAAAGAATGAGAGTGTACAATAATGTACTGGATTTAATGCTAAATATCTAGTTTACTAGATAGTGCTGATCCCCCTCTGGATAAAGGGGGATGAAGAGCCAATATGATTACAGGAGAAAAACCTCACTCAAGGGAATTGTCTTTGTGAATGACATAGTGCAGATGATTGATGTGCAGTTAATGGTGCACTGTTGCCCTTAGATATTGTGATAGAGTGTGTGTATGTATTGCAAATACAGCTTCCTCCACTTGACAACTCTATAAATTAAATTATACTTATCAGTCCGTAATCGTGGCTCACTGCTTGTTGGTGGTTAGTATGGTAATGTTGTAGAGGAGTCAGGCTCCGTGTTTGGTAGATGTAGAGATGCAATGTTGTCTGTAGATGGTGGTTGAGGGAGTGGGCTGAAAGTAGGCTGTTTCAGATATGAAGTGCAAATGGGTGTGAGATATTTCAGTAGTGGAATGAGCACTTTTGTGGCTTGGAATTCTAATACGCTGAACTAAAGGATTGAAAGCATGTGGGTTATGGAAGAAGTGGAAAGAAAATATCTATGTATATGGCTGGGTAGAGTGCAGATGGATGAGAGGGTGGTGGGATGGGTGGGTGGTGTGAGTGAAAGGTTGGGAAAGGGATCTGGAGGAATGGAGAGTGAGGGTCGGGAGATATAGATGATTGTTGGAAGCAGGAAAAAGAGTTGTGGGGAGACTGTAATATGGAGACAAGGGAGAAAGTATGAGGATATTAGTACAGTGCCGACAGAAAGTCATCATACCCTGTCAAAATCTTTTGTCACATTACACCATGGAAATTTAAATAAATTAAATAAAACTTTTTCCAGCTGTATTGAAACATTTATAACCCTCAAAATCAAAGTAAAAATAACATTTATAACAATTCTTAACAATTAATATAATTTAATTACTAAAAATACCTGGCTGGGATAAGTGATAATACCATTAAAAACTATCACAGGTACATCCAATGACCTTCTAGATCATACAACCGGCTAATTAGCCATCACCTGACATCAATTGTAGTGGTGTTGACAAAACCAACAGTTCCTTGAGAATTCCACGACTAGTTGTGCACGGTAAGGCAAAGAATTCACCATGTTTGGGAAGGTGATTTCAAAAGGGCCCTGGGATAAAGTTGTAGAAAGGCACAAAATAGGAGAAGGGTATAAAAAGATTTGAAAAGGCTTTTACTCTCCCACTGAATACCATTCAATGCATTATTGGTACAGTACATGGCCCCTGCCTCCTCTCTGGTGGCCCCTCCTTCAAACATACCGCGATGGGACCATCATTCCTCCATACTTTAGCCACACAGTTTGTCAGGAACAAGGAGAAGCATCAGGTATGTAGGGGTAGAGGGAGAAATAGGAACAGGTTAGTGGGGGTAGATGGAGAAATAGGAACAGGTGAAATGGGGTAGAGGGAGAAATGAGTATAATTGAAGGAAGATACTATTGAAAATAAGGGTGATGGTTATGAAGATTGGGTTTGCTTATGAGGGTGATCTTAATGAATTAAATTTCCATGAAGCAACTGTGGAAGATAATGAGGGGGTTAATGAATATGAATAATGGGGGTTAATAAGGGTAGGGGGGAGTTAATGACTATAAAGCAGTTCATGATTGTGAAGTGGTCAATGATGCTGAATAGCGTTGTTATGATGATGCAGAAGGAGTTAATTATTTTGAGGAGGGGTTAATTAATGATGATGGGTATGATATTGTGTGGCAGTCACAAAAATGTCATTTGTATTACTTTGAGGCTGATGCTCTCTGTATTGTATTGTGGTCACTAGGTTGATCTCTTTATTGTGTGGCGGTCAGAGAATGCTCTCTCTATTGTATTGTGGTAAAAAGAATGTTCTTTGTATTACATAGCGGTCTCTAAGATGCTCTCTGTGTTGTATTGTGAGTACAAGTTTGCTCCATGTATTATGGTCACTAGGTTGATGTTTGTATTGTATTGTATGGTGGTCGCTAGGTTGCTCTCTGTATTGTATGGTGGTCACTAGTTTGCTCTCTGTAATGTATGGTGGTCACTTGGATGCACTTTTATATATTGGTCCCTAGAATGCTATTTGTATTGTCTATAATTTACTAGGATGCTCTCTGTTTTGCATGATGGTCATAAAGATGCTATCTGTATTGTATTTCAGCTCTCTGTATTGTACAGTATATCTATCTCTAATATTGGCCACATTAGCATGCAAAGCAGTATAGTACTTGCAATACATGTTGCCGTTAGGTCAGAGTACCATTGCATGTTGCATTAGCCTCACCTACCAGTGATGTGACTAGGGATAACTGTGTGCTAACTCAACTTACTTTTGTGTTTATACCGCCTACAGTTGATTTGGAACCCACCTACATGAGGACACTTTCAGAATGCTTTCCAGGGCCACTTTAAGTTGCCAATCATTTGGTTGGTCTCTCCCCCTAGACAACAAGGCCTGGTGCTTGGTAAAGTGGGATGTTACAAAAGGGAGGTAGGATTTTCTTTATATTCTTATTTACTTATGTAACCTCCTGTCACTGTGTGTAGTGTGGTGTGCAAAGGGTACACAGTGCACCTCCTTCTCAAGCCCTGGCTAGCTGATGGGCATGGGTGTAAATGATCAGGGGGTCCCTGCACATGCAGGTGTTTCTTTGTAGTTAGTGGGACACAGGGGATGTCACTTTGGTGCAATGTAATAGAAGTCACAATAATTTGGGCGCCAGACCATCTCTATGATAAACTGAACTTTTATTTACACTCCTCTTCCTCCAGCACGATAATCATAATGGTTGCAGCAATAAAGAAATATATGTACATCTCCTCACTCTCTTCAGCACAGTTCTTAATGAGCAATATGAATATGGTTGCAAATATCTTATTACTCCTCCTGCACAGTTCTTAATGTTATCCAGATGTTAAATAACATAAATCATAGGTCTCTTACACTCCATACTCACTGCAGATCACCCTCCTCTGCAGGGGCACTCACATGGATGCTAATAGGCAGGCAGCTTCTCCTCCATGCAGCTCTGACACACGCTGTGTACCTCTCAACTGCAGCTCACCCCTCCTCTGCGGGGATAATGTCTCCTGTGCTCTGACACTTCACTCTGTGTACTCTCAGCCTCAGGATCTGACAATACAGCTACCATGCCTCTTGTAGCTACCCTCCTCCAGGGTGTCTTCCATGCGAAGTGTCCCCACTCTCTTTTGGGTTCTCTATAGTGACATGGAGTTCTCCCCCTCATCCAGGGCACACATTCCTTGCCCTGGCTCAGTCACCACGCTCAGACTTCCAGGCAATGCTAGGTGATCCTGGAGCTTCCACCCCACACTCTCCCAGGTCCCCAGCTACCATCTCTCCTCTCCTGTGTCTCCTCTCTCTCTCCCTGTGTCTCTCTTCTCTATCCCCCCTTAATGACAGCCCCTCCTTCCTCTCACTCAGTCTCACAGGCTGGGCTGTGTTATCACCATGGTAACCAGTTTATGTAACTTTTTATAAACTTCTAGCTTACCCTCTAGGTGACCCCTCCTGTATTCACTGAAGTGCAGGGTTTTACTAGAACACCACTAGGGGGGTGTTACACTTATTTATTCCCAATCTGACGGGCAAGATACCTCACACAGCGTGCAGTTTGAGCTATCTTGCCCCTCACAATCACCTCTTTTTCTTACAGTATTTTTGTCAGGTTTTCTGATGTTCGGTAAAATTTAGTGCAATAAGTTTCACACTTTGTATTTTTTACTTATCAAAAAGTTGGGGTGGTAATTTGTGTCGCTTTGTAAAGCAGAGTTTTTTCACCAGTTTGGCCTGTAGTATGTTGGACGATTTGGAAACCGCAAACAAAATTGCATAAATAATGCAGTACAGTAAATTTCACTTGCAGTGTTATCCAATAAGCAACATGCTACAGACATCAAACTATATTACTGTTTGTAATATGTAACAAGGGAGATTGCAAAATTTTGTTGAAAACAAGAACCAGGAAAGAAACTTCTACCTATATCAAAATACAGCAACTTCACTCTAAAGAAATAATATCAGTTGTAGAGAAAGTACTCAATATTGGGCAATAATGTTTGCTATATTGATAGCTGATTTAATATTTTTGCAATATTGCCATTTTAATGTCTTCGGAAAAGTAAATTCTTCCAAATTTCCACTAGATGGCACTTGAAGCCAAGTACATTTCTATTAAAGAGGAATTAAATTGTATTCTCTTATACAGTCAAGGACAATTAGTTATGTCTTTATACACTCATCAGGAATCTTGGGATGACTCCAAAAATAAACATAACGCTATGATTATTCCCATATTCCGTTTCACTTTGTTTCCTAATCACAAACATAGATTGTACATTGTCTGGTAACACACTAGACACTTTTCATGTTTGGCACTCATTGGTTTTACTATGACACTGTTGCAAATTTTGCAATCAATTTAAATTAACAGCTTTACTTGTATTACTTTTGCTATCTGATAAATTTACGATTTAAAGGTGTCTCATTGCAACAGAAAATTGATGTGTGTAATGTGAATGGCAGATATTAAAATAATAGGAAACAAGGCCTTGATTCCCCATATAGTGGTGAAAGTCAGATTTCTTTTCATGATCCGAATTGGATCTTAACTTGATAAACTTCTTACTTAAGATTCCCGGACAAAACCATGTTACAATGCAAGGGGTGCAAATTAGTTTTCTGTTTTGCACATAAGTTAAATACTGACTGTTTTTTCATGTAGCACACAAATATCAACTTTACATTTCAGTGTACAAATAAGCTATCAAGTATTTGTGTGCTACATGATAAAACAGTCAGTATTTAACTTATGTGCAAAACAGAATACTAATTTGCACCCCTTGCATTGTAACATGGTTTTGTCCAGGAGTCTTAAAGAAGAAGTTTCTCAAATTAAAATGCTTAATAAATCAGGCCCGAAGTGTGGATATTCATAATGTCTACATCATAATGTTGACAGTCATAGTGTCTATGCGCCCTGTATTCACATATATCATCATCTATGAAAACGGTGCTACTAATCACAGCTTTTATTCAAAATTATCCTTCTTTGGGGATTCTTTCAGGCCCTCACCCAAAGTCCCGTCAGATAAAAGGTGAAACCTCTCTGAAATCCTACTTGATAAATGACCAACACTTTCCATAATTGCTATGTAGATCCTGAGGGGGAGGAAGGAGAGAATGTGGTGTCCACTTTTATGGTCAATATGATGTTTAATACCAAATATCTCAATACTTATGAGAGAAGACAGTGCCATAAACAGTGTATTCCTTAATTGAGGTGATTGCTGATGAACCGTAACATAAAATATTAAGAACATTGTGTTCACAGCTATAATGAGGTTGATAAAAAGCCTCCAATAGCCAATGACCAACAAGGAAGTCCTGCCGTAAAATAATTGATAATATTCAGATGTGAATGGAATTGTTTTAAAAGGTAAAGGAAGATAAAATGACTTTCCCACTTTTCCCTTATGTCAGTCCTGCAGGAGACAACGGGACCCTCATAGGTGAAATAACTAGTCTTGGCCTGAATATTGATGTCACGTTACTGTATAAACACCCTGCAATAATATATGTTACTGTTTCTTTAAATGATCACACTCCCCTGCTTGTTTTCTACCCAATTAGCAGTCCTGAACAATGCAAAGTGGACAGAGACAGCAGATTAATGACATGAAAAAGAGGTGATAGGAGCTGATTGACATCAGATGGAGGAAAAGGGAACTTTGGTGACTTAGGACATGGTAAAAGCACAGACCTGGAATCATACGTAACTAGAGATAATTTTTAATTTGTGCGCTTCCCCTTTATGGAATGTAGAACATGAGTGAGGTCATGTTGTGATGTCACAATGGTAACTGCTGATATCAGGGCTCTGCCATTGCTGCCTCACTAATACACAGCCACTGACAGACAGATGCCAGCTGAGGTAAGTATCTCATCAGAGACATGGGCCTCTCACTTGGATGTGCCTGCAGACTTGGAGCTTGACTACCCAACAATATGACCTTGAGCTTGTTCCTATCATTGGAGGTTCTAGCAGGGGAGCGCTGCTATTGCGATACGTTAGTCATTCGGGTAATGCGGTGCTTCACAAAAGGGGATGACTGTCCTCTTCAGCACATTGCGCAGCTTTGCAGGGGATGGGAATTGGGTAGGAGCGAAGAAGGGAACACATGCTGTATAGTATAATGTAAATGTCATATTTGATTATGTTTGGTCATTTAACTCTGCATAGCCTCTTAGTGTCCAGAGGGAAGGGCGGTCCTTCCAGCCATGGTTCCCCAGAGGTTTCCTCCACAGGGGGTTTTTCCTCTCCTGAGTGCTGAAGGACGACTCTTTGTGAGTCCAGAGGCTTCCACCATTTTGGTCCTCTTATAGGACATGTTTGTAAGAGCCACAAGGCAGTTTTATAATGCAGAGCAGAAAAATGACATTTTACTTGTGATAAAAGCCCTTAATAAATTAATTTAAAAAAATATTTTGCTTGATTGTGTCTTTGTTTTATTAATGACTGCACTCAAAAGGTGATGAGACGGCAATGAGGTCTAAGAAGGTAAATAGGACCAGAGCTGGTAATGGAAAGTAATACCAGGGTGGGGGAGGTAAAAGTGATAAACCTTCAGCTGAGAAGGTCTGAGAAAGGGGAAAGGGTATGAAATCTGTAGGCTGAGAAGATAAAGACTAAGATGATGATAACAATGAGATGTGATTATAGAGAGATGTGAGAATGGATGGATGACTGAGCAATATGTGGTCAAATATTGGTAAGTAAATGTTATGTCTGTAGGTATAGGAGAGATAAATGACAGGTAATAATAACAATATCATATACACCTGTTACATTCCTGCTCCTTACAGAATGGAGAATATGGTTCTTACTCTGCATTTGCTTTTATCCACTTTTCTCCTCTGTTACAGTTTCAAAGTGAGTTGGATGGAAAGTATAAAAATGGATCTAGTCACATCTTACAGTAATTCACAAAACACAAGATCTGAGCAAAACATAAGAAAATAAAAACCAAAACATAAATATGTTAGTTTTTTGATACTTACAATACGTTACAGACATTGCATTCTGAATTGTATAAAATATGTGAATGAAGCCCACCTGGATTATGTGGCCCCTCAGGAGGAGTGTGATAAGGGTCCCAATGACGCATAGTTTCTTAGTGTGTAGCTACGGTCAAGATTTTAAAGGGACTTCAAACCTGTATTTTGTCCGTTTTACATGTTTAATATAAATCTTAAGGAAATAATTGAATAGAAATATTCTTGTTATAGCACTTTATATAACCTCTATGATGGTTCGGCTACTTGCCCATCTCACCATATAGAACAGTTCCATTGTTTTTCTTTCTTTACTCCAGAACCTCTTTGACATCGTTCAGATTTCCCCAACCAATAGAATTGAGGTTTGAATATCTTCTCACAATACAGAAAGTTAGGTGTGTGGCCTATTGGTAATGTGTGACATACTTGGAGGTGGGATATGATGTTATTGGTGGTGTGTTCAGGTCCAGAAAGGACAGAATACAAGGCAGAGAACAGGGAAACAAGAATCAGATACATCCGCCTATAGTTGCTGCACAGGGAGATAATGTAACACTTTGTCTAACATATATATTCTGCTGGTTATAGTCCTTTTAAAGGCTAATAATTAAGCTGCTTTTCAATGTTTTCCTTAAAGGGGATAGATACACTGTCCATATCACATTATTTACCAGGGACGGTGGGTGTACCTGCAGAAGAGGGAGTCACATGTGTAGAATAAAATCACATTAACGACGCACATCCGCTCACAAAACCATCCCTTTGGTCTGGTACACCCCGCTGCTGCCCCCTGGACAATTGCTCATAGATGCTATACCCGTCCTTTATACCAGCTGTAAAATAAGAATTCCTGTCTGTGCTGGTCTATCATAGGTCAACCGAGGGTGGAGTTTCCTAGTACCTGGAAACCCCCTCCAAGCCTGAGACACTGTATAATTGAGGTGGCTGAACCCTGCTCCTGCTTCACACAGCTCTACTTGAAAAGGGAGAGCTGCGTGCACCTAACAGTAGTGCACGCAACATAGCCCATGTATATTATGGAGATAGGAAGAGTTGGAGAGCAGCCACGCCCCCATGCATGCTGGTCACGCCCACTTGTGGTGTGGTGTGGTGTGGAAACCCCCCTCTACAAATCCTGCATTTGCCCCTGTCTATACCCACCAATGAGACCGCTTCCAGTCTGTGTTTAACTGCATTAACAAAATAGTGGCTGAAAATTTAAACTCAAGCTAGAGATGTGTGAGGTGTTCATTAGTAAATAGACTGTAAATGAATGTTAATGATATAAATACTAAAGTAGGAAGAAAAACAGTTGAAAACTACATGATTTTACCTGTTTTCACTATTTTTCATGTAATCCAAATCCAAAACCAAAATCAAAACACATGGGGCCTGAGTCATTAAAGGAATGTAAGGCAAAAAGAAAGTAAATGTTCTTGGGGACACACTATGTTACAATGCAAGGGGTGCAAATTAGTTTATTATTTTGCACATTAGTTAAATACTGGCTGTTTTTACATCTAGCACACAAATACGTAATAACTTTATTTTTACACTGAAATTTAAAGTTGATCTAGGACATGCCCTACCCCAACTATAAATCTGTCCCCACATTTTAAATTTACCTCCCCCTCCAATGCAACATGGTTTTGCCTAGGTGCTAAGTTACTCCTTTTTGATGCTTTACTAACATTAATGACTCAGGCCCATGGAGTTTTTTGGACAAAGCCAAAACATGAAGATGGTTTTAGAGTCAAAACCAAACCTCAAACATTAGGGTCAGCACACATCTCTAATGATAATAACATGCTGTTACACCGACCAGCTATTTTCATAAGCTTACAGAACTATCGGCAGAGGTCTTCACCTATAGTAGCCTCCTTTCCCGTAGAGCTGGATATGCTCACAGGTGCTCAGATGCCCCCAGGTTTTTAACTCAACGTAGTGCAAGCTTATGAGTAATGCCGCAGCACGGGAATAGGAGGTAATGACAGCAGGTAACGTGGTCAGGAACAAGCCAGGGTCCAAGGGCAGGAGAAATCAGCAGTCGGGTTCAGCCTACGATTAGGGCAGCAAACAGGGGTATCCAAGTGACAAGCAAAAGTCAGGGTCACAAGCAAATAATCAGAAGTCCAGGAACATAAGCCAAAGGTCATACACAGAAAGCAATCCAGGAATAAGCACAGTAGAAAGGAGCAGGTCAGCAGCCAGGAACTGAAACTATAACCAGCAGGGAGGCTAAGTTCTCCTTGCCTTATATACAGTAATGGACCAATGGCAGCCTAGGAGCGAGCCCTGATACCAGCAGCCACCTAATTAATTAGACAAGCCCCTAAGGGCTAATGAATATATAAACTTAACCTGCGCACGCAGCCGGCACTGACAACCACCAGGACGCAGCGCTACAACTCACTGGAGTCCCGACCGTTGCCTACGAAATGGTTGGGATGACATCAGCGGAAGTGACGTCCCGGTCGTCATGACGACGGTCGGGACATGTCCGATGACCCGCCACGAGCCATAACTCTGGCGCACAGTATTCACATATATCTTCATCTATGAAAATGGTGTTTCTGCTCTCAGCTTTTCTTCAAAATTATCCTTTAAAATGACATGATTTTACCTGTTTTCTCAATTTTGTCATGAAATCCAGATCCAAAACCAAAATTAAAAACACATGGGTTTTTTTTTTGGACAAAACCAAAACATGAGGATGGTTTTAGAACCAAAACAAAACCACAAACACGGGGGTTAGCACACATCTCTAATAATAACAACATGCGCCCAGTATTCACATATATCATCATCTATGAAAACGGTGCTTCTGCTCTCAGCTTTTCTTCAAAATTATCCTTCTTTAGGGATTCTCTCAAGCCCTCACCCAATGTCCCTGCAGGTTAAAGGTGAAACCTCTCAGAAAGACTACTTGATAAATGACCCACACTTTCCAAAGTTGCTATGTAGATCCTGAGGGGGAGAACGGAGGAAGGAGAGAATGTGGTGTCCACTTTTTTGGTCACTATGATGTTTAATACCAAATATAGTGCCAATAGTATATATATTTTATAGTATAGTATATTCCACTAGTTTTTCTTAATTGAGGTGATTGCTGATGAACTGTAACATAAAAAATTAAAAACAATGTAGTCAGTGCTAAAATCAGGTTGATAAAAAGCCTCCAATAGCCAATGACCACCAAGGAAGTTCTGCCGTAAAATAATTGATAATATTCTGATGTGAATGGAATAGTTTTAAAAAGAGAAGGAAAATAAAATGACTTTCCCACATTTCTCTTATGTCAGTCCTGCAGGAGACAATGGGACCCTCATAGCTGAAATAACTAGTCTTGGCCTGAATATTGATTTCATGTTACAGTATAAACACCCTGCAATAATATATGTTACCGTTTCTTTAAATGATCACACTCCCCTGCTTGTTTTCTACCCAATTAGCAGTCCTGAAAGTGGACAGAGACATCAGATTAATGACATGAGAAAGAGGTGATAGGAGCTGATTGAAATCAGATGCAGATGGCGGTTATGGAGACATGTGAATCACATGTGACTAGAGATGTTTTTTAATTTGTGCGCTTCCCCTTTATGGAATGTAGAACATGAGTGAGGTCATGTTGTGATGTCACAATGGTAACTGCTGATATCAGGGCTCTGCCATTGCTGCCTCACTAACACACAGCCACTGACAGACAGATGCCAGCTGAGGTAAGTATCTCGTCAGAGACATAGGCGTCTCACTTGGATGTGCCTGCAGACTTGGAGCTTGACTACCCAACAATATGACCTTGAGCTTGTTTCTATCATTGGAGGTTCTAGCAGGGGGCGCTGCTATTGCAATGCCTTAGCCATTCATGTAATTCGGTGCTTCACAAAAGGGGATGACCGTCCTCTTCAGCACATTGCGCAGCTTTGCAGGGGATGGGAATTGGGTAGGAGCGAAGAAGGGAACACATGCTGTATAGTATAATGTAAATTTCATATTTGATTATGTTTGGTCATTTAACTCTGCATAGCCTCTTAGTGTCCAGAGGGAAGGGCGGTCCTTCCAGCCATGGTTCCCCAGAGGTTTCCTCCACAGGGGGTTTTTCCTCTCCTGAGTGCTGAAGGACGACTCTTTGTGAGTCCAGAGGCTTCCACCATCTTGGTCCTCTTATAGGACATGTTTGTAAGAGCCACAAGGCAGTTTTATAATGCAGAGCAGAAAAATGACATTTTACTTGTGATAAAAGCCCTTAATAAATTAATTTAAAAAAATATTTTGCTTGATTGTGTCTTTGTTTTATTAATGACTGCACTCAAAAGGTGATGAGATGGCAATGAGGTCTAACAAGGTAAATAGGACCAGAGCTGGTAATGGAAAGTAATACCAGGGTGGGGGAGGTAAAAGTGATGAACCTTCAGCTGAGAAGGTCTGAGAAAGGGAAAGGGTATGAAATCTGTAGGCTGAGAAGATAAAGACTAAGATGATGATAACAATGAGATGTGATTATAGAGAGATGTGAGAATGGATGGATGACTGAGCAATATGTGGTCAAATATTGGTAAGTAAATGTTATGTCTGTAGGTATAGGAGAGATAAATGACAGGTAATAATAACAATATCATATACACCTGTTACATTCCTGCTCCTTACAGAATGGAGAATATGGTTCTTACTCTGCATTTGCTTTTATCCACTTTTCTCCTCTGTTACATTTTTAAAGTGAGTTGGATGGAAAGTATAAAAATGGATCTAATCACATGTTACAGTAATTCACAAAATAAAAACATAAACATTAGAGATGTTCGCTTACCCCCGTGTTTTGATTTTATTACTTGCTTTGCCCAAAAATCCTGAAAGATTTTGGTTTTGGATCTGGGTTAAATTAAAAATTGTGAAAAATAGGTAAAATGATGTAGATGTGAGATGTTTTTACTCCTATATTACTATTTATAGCCTTAACATTAATTTCCAATCATTCCCCCTCTATTTTTTAATGATCTCTTAACAAATGTCCAAATTTTCAACAATTTTGTCCAATGTCTGCAGCGATCTGGCTGGCTCACCGTGTGTGCCCCCCCCCCCCCCCCCCCACCTTTCACAACACCTTTACAGCTTACCCACTTAACTAAAATAAAAACACAGAATCATGTATAAGGTTGGCAATAAATGGAGGGCATATTTTATTAATTTAAGTAACTTTTACATAACCTTTGGTGGTGGAGAAAGGGCCCTGTGGGACAGCTACCAAGCTGATACAACGAGATAAATGTGGGAACTGGTGAAACCGCCGTACATCCAGTAACAGGGGATCTCATCTCAAAACTATCATTCGCTAAATTGGCGTCAGAGTGACTGTACCCCTTTTAAACTCATGCTGCCCTCCCTCACCGAGCCGGACAGGGGACCCTCCTCACCGAAGGACCAAGGAGTTACTGGTGCCTCTATGGGAACTGTGACCTGCGGCCAAACAAACACTAGCGCCTAACTAATCAGCCGCTGAACGCAGTGCCTTCCTACCGCGAAAATTGGTTAAAAACATAAACCACTACCACCGTAAACAAGGAGTGGGTGGGCGGGATCTTGTGATGAAGAGTGAAGAAACCAGGGAAGTGCAGCCACCAATATGAAACCAGGACCCTCCCACAACAACTATCATTGGTCGGGCCAGCACTGATGTTAACCCCTAAACTTTAGGGGTTTGTAGCAGAACTTACACTTACCTTTAGGGCCTACAGGTAAGTGTAAGTTCTGCTACAAACACTGTCGCCCTTTAAATGCGTTCGACCTAAGAGGCCTCACTTGTCATAGTGGCAAAGTAGCATCAATAATACATGGCAGTTTACTAATTATATTTGTTTGGGGGGGGTTGTGCTGCTCACACTCAAATACAACACCCCATTTTTTGCCTGTGTAATAATGATGTCACTGACTGCCCCTAACAAAATTACTTTGAATCCAAAAGCAAAAAACTTTACATTTTAGAATAAATGGAAGGACTTTCACTTACACATAGCTATTCAGTCCAGTAAATTATCACAGCATTAGACTGATAGCAGAATTTTGTTGCTAATATAAGAACTGTGATAGCAGCTTTAGAAAGTGTTGCAAGAAATAATAAATAAAATAGTGTCATATTGCAGCCATAAAGAAGGCACAATATTGCTGAAAGGGTAATTATATGCTGCTAATAATCAATGTAAGACACCTTTATATAGAGAACACATAGGATCAATAGGGGACAATGAATTGTTCTCCCTATGAGATTCTGGTTTTAATTCCCTGTTTTCCTACTTACTCATTTATTTAAATTAATATTTCGCCTTGTGACAATGATATGACCATATTGATTAAATTTTAATTTTATACAATAAAGCTTATAACTTTTAATGTTGTAATTAAGGATAAGATTTGAGTCCATATACTGGTTTATATACGAGTGCCTCCAATATCAGGAGTTTCTTTTCTTCCAATTTTTGATGTAACACAAGGTCATTGTTCTGGGGGAGCACTCCCTGTGCATTAATAAAGGGATTGTTATGAATAAAAATAAAATAAAACATATAAATACAAATAAGGGACATATACCAATATCTAGAAAGTTGTGGTCTCATTTGGATGCAGATATCTCACAACTTCTATTTAGATTTTAGAAGAAAGAAATATATTGTTTTTCGGGGGGGTCCTGCTACACTGCTGCTCACATACAAGATGTCACTGACTGCCCCTGACAAAATTATTTTGAACTCAAATAGAAAAAAACTTTAGATTCTAGAAGACAGAAATATATTGGGTTTTTTTGGACGTTCTGGTGCACTGCTGCTCACACTCAAACACAACACCCATATTTTTGCACGATTAATAAAGAGGTTACTGACACTGCCCCTCGCCAAATTTAAAATTAGTTTCATAAGATTTTAAAAGACATAATTGTTCTTTGGTCAATGCTGCTCCTGTTTTTTGCCTGCTTCATAACAATGGGCCTGATTCATTAAGGATCTTAACTTAAGAAACTTCTTATTTCAGTCTCCTGGACAAAACCTTGTTACAATGCAAGGGGTGCAAATTAGTTTTCTGTTTTGCACATAAGTTAAATACTGACTGTTTTTTCATGTCTTTGTAGTGTGAGATTAGTGGGGGTTATATCAAGAAAGTGATCACACAACTCTGTGTCCCTACTTATTCAACATATAGAGTCTGTGTCAGCCTGTGCTAGCCATTGTCTATTTGTTACAAGTGTTTGCACAGTTTTGTTTAGCATAGTAAGAGTTACACGAGAGTTGAAAAAAAGGTGAACAGGAGGGGAACATTCTACCTGGAAACACCGCCAGAGGAGGACATGAAACATTCACCTGAAACTCCGTATTTTACTTGTGATGTTTTCATGTTTCCCTGACTGCAGGCTTCACACCTCAAGACGTCTGTTCTGAGCTCTTATTTCCTTCTCACCTCAAGAACTTTTGGTTTTATCTGTCTGTTTAGTTCCCAGCAACATCCCCTCTGGTAATCAGCCTGCTGTGCAAATTGCTCAGCCACTCCCTCCGCTTGCAACGGCTTTTTCAGTCTTCTGTCTAATCATTGTATGTTCAAACCTTCTCAAGATTTTGCCTGGCATCACAAGTATGAAGAGTTGAAACTGAGTTTTAACTGGATTTGGACTGGACTTTGGCCCACTCTCCTATTTCATGAGTCTACAAGGACTCAATTCCCACATCTCCTGTACCTTATTGCTCTCTATTCAACACTTCCACCCATTTCCTCACATGGCTTCCCACATAAGTACTCTGTACTACATGTCCAAGCCTATCCCCTCTATCCACTGTCACCCCCCCTCCATCACATATTACCTTGTCCCGCCCCCCTGAGCATCCAATCCCACCAACCTTATTCCTCTCACTCACTCTGGAATACAAGATCTGTCTGCAATAAGCTTACTCCCACTCATGACCTCTTCCTCTCACATTCCTTTGATCTCCTGGCCCTTGCTGAAACATGGATATCCCCCTCTGATTCAGCTTGCCCTTCTGCATCTCCCACAGGGGTTTCTTGTCCTCCCACACTCCTCGTCCTGGGGACCGCAAAGGAGGTGGTGTAGGTGCCGTCTGTCTCTTGGCTACACCAGTGTTATCCCACTGATCCCTCCCTCTCCTTCTCCACCTTTGAAGCTCTTTACATCCGCCTCTTCTCCCCTCTCCACCTTCGTGTCTCTATCATCTATCATTCCTCTGGCCCTTCCTCACAGTTTCTTGATAACTTAGCCGCCTGGCTTTCCTATTTCCTCTCTTCTGATCTTCCCACTATTATTATTATTGGCAAAATTTAACATCCCTACCGACTCTCCTACAGCTGCCTCTAAATTCCTAACTCTTACGTCCTCCTATGGCCTCTCTCAATCGACAACTTCTGCCACCCACCGTGATGGTCACTCCCTGGACCTAGTGTTTTCCATCTCTGTGACATCTCCAACTTTTCCAATTCTGTCTCCCCCCTCTCTGACCACAATCTCCTTTCCTTTACCCTCTCTTTACCCATTTATTATCTTTATAGCATTATTTTTTTATTTTGTTATTCATCATAACAATGGCATGACAAACTGATTTTTTTGGGCGTGTTTTGCCTCATGTATGTATAATGCTAATATAGCAATCAACCACAGGATGGCTTTGTATTGATATGTATAGTATGGTCACTGACCCCCGTGTTTTGGTTTTGGATTCGGTTTTGGATCTGGATTACCTTCGTGTTTTGGTTTTGGTTTTGCAAAACCGCCCTTGCGTGTTTTGATTTGGTTTTGGTTTTGTTTTGCTTTGCTATTTTCGAAAAAAATACAATTTTTTTGGTCTGAAATAACCTAATTTAGTGCTCCACCAGCAGACTGCATAGACTGTAGAACTAGAAATTCGAATATACAAAGAAATAGACAAAGGCGGTTTGGTATCTGTCTGCATCAGATCCCCTCTCCACTAGGAGTAAAATAGAAAACTATTCAGCCGTTATATAATCTAGAATATAAATAGAAATTGAGAAAGGCAATTTGGTAT
Organism: Mixophyes fleayi; assembly: GCF_038048845.1. Taxonomy (NCBI): domain Eukaryota; kingdom Metazoa; phylum Chordata; class Amphibia; order Anura; family Limnodynastidae; genus Mixophyes; species Mixophyes fleayi. Next base: position 243,105,474 of record NC_134406.1, read on the forward strand.
CTGTCTGCATCATAATCATCAACATCCTCATTAGCGCCCTCGTCACCTCCACAAATCTCCCCCTCATCCTCTTCTATTTCCAAAGTGGCATCCTCAATTTGTGTATCAGCGGCTACACTCGGGTTGTTCAGGTACACATCAGCAGAACTGCTGAAAGGGCCCTTCTTTATGGGTACACTAACAGAATGCTCACGATTAGACATCCCACTGTTGGATGGACTCTCCACAGGGATTGGTGTCATTTGTGAATCAGAGCAAACATTATCCTCTAATGCCTTACTGTTATCTTGCAGCTCGGCTTTGACGCGTAACAGTAGTTGTGCACTAATTGTAGACTCGGTTTTTGGGATCTGCCACTAATAGGCAAAGGTGAAGGCCTCATTCTCTCTTTGCCACTGCGTGTGCAGAATGGCATGTTGGCAATTTGTTTTTTATCGGCACTTAACTTTTGCTCAGTAACACTTCTTTTTCGCTTCAACACAGTAAATTTTTTGGGGATTTTTGTTTTTTGGACTGATTTCGAAACACTGTGTAGTTTGACATCGCCTTGCCCCGATGACGTACTGGAAACACTAACATCAGGACTGGTGACAGAACCTGGTTGCTCACTCTGATCATATGTGGACTGCTTTGAATCCATTCTGAGTGCAAAGCACTTGTAGTGGAAAAATTATTTGGTAAGATACTGCTGACAGATATGACTTTTGACAGCCAGAAATATTTATGCACAATTATGGGGGAAACCCCAAAAGCACTGGGGAGTGCTAAAAATTATTTGGTAGATACTGCTGACAGATATGACTTTTGACAGCCAGAAATATTTATGCACAATTATGGGGGACACCCCAAAAGCACTGGGGAGTGCTAAAAATATTTGGTAGATACTGCTGACAGATATGACTTTTGACAGCCAGAAATATTTATGCACAATTATGGGGGAAACCCCAAAAGCACTGGGGAGTGCTAAAAATTATTTGGTAGATACTGCTGACAGATATGACCTTTGACAGCCAGAAATATTTATGCACAATTATGGGGGACACCCCAAAAGCACTGGGGAGTGCTAAAAATATTTGGTAGATACTGCTGACAGATAGTAATTTTGACAGCCAGAAATATTTATGCACAATTATGGGGGACACCCCAAAAGCACTGGGGAGTGCTAAAAATATTTGGTAGATACTGCTGACAGATATGACTTTTGACAGCCAGAAATATTTATGCACAATTATGGGGGACACCCCAAAAGCACTGGGGAGTGCCAAATATTAAAAAAGTAAAATACACCTCTATCCTCCTCTCTTCTCTAGCGATTTTTGTTACAGCAATTGGAATAAGAATATTGTATTCTCTGTCCCTGCTCTAATCAGCCTGTGACTACACCCTGCTCTCTCCCTCTGTCAAATGGCGATGGATTGCTGTGGAGGCGTGTATTTATAGTCTTGAAGTATCGCGAGAACTGAGCCACGAGATCCGACGATGTCACGATGACGTTCGGCCTCGATTTGGATTCGGAGCGGGCGGGAGCTCGGTACTCGGATACCCAAAGTTCGGGTGGGTTCGGTTCTCGGGGAACCGGACCCGCCCATCTCTAGTTTCAGCCTAGCCCTCACAGGGCATGAAATGAAAAGCATACAGCTCCCTATATTTAAAATCACAGGGTCACATTGTTTAATAGAAATATACACACACTCTAGCATTCATAAACACACATGTACCTTGGAAGACTTCTGGATGCAAAATTACAATGAAGTACAGTTTGTTTCACACAGCTATAAACACTGCAAAGCAGAGTGGATGCTTTTATAGTTTTCTTCTCGGGAAGCTAATGAGGGAATATATCTATACAGATTTATATCAGACTGGGGATAACAAGATTTATTTACAGAACAATAGAAGATTATTTATATATGACATTTTCAGCAACCGTCACAAAATTTCCTTGTTCCAACAACCCCTTTAAAGTTACAGTACATTAAGTTGTGGTGCACAGAATACCATACATAAGCCAGCATCAGTTATTAACGGAACTGCATTCCCACTTGCTTACACCACTTTTAGATTAAAAAGAGTCATCATTTGTAACCAGGGGGATTATGGTACAAAATATGTAGTGCCTGATTCATTAAGGATCTTAAATGAAGAGGATTCTTATTTCAGTCTCCTGGACAAAACCATGTTACATTGCAAGGGGTGCAAATGAGTGTTCTGTTTTGCACATAAGTTAAATACTGACTGTTTTTTCATGTAGCACACAAATATCAACTTTAAATGTCAGTGTACAAATAAGCTATCAAGTATTTGTGTGCTACATGAAAAAACAGGCAGTATTTAACTTATGTGAAAAAAAGAACACTCATTTGCACCCCTTGCAATGTAACATGGTTTTGTCCAGGAGACTGAAATAAGAATCCTCTTAATTTAAGATCCTTAATGAATCAGGCCCGTAGTTATTAGGTAGAGAATTATTATGACTTTATTTTTCATGAAAACCTACTATTAGGCTGTTCTTAATGTGTACTGTACATACATTTGCACAGTTGCTCCTGATAGCAAACATGTGTTTTAACATGCATTCTCAGCCGTCATCACTGGTATTCAGGACTTAGACTAGCCCTGTAGCTGGAACATACAGCAGAAAACCTGGTTAGGTCTTTCTGATAGGGTTAAGGATGAATTAACCTCTCAAGACTACCATCTACCCTGGACGATCTGATTTCCCTCTTTAAAAAGTTGGCATTTGCTTTTGAGAATGTACCCAGGAACGAGAACCGTCTCGTCGTGCTGCAATTAAATTAGCTCCCTGATTTCACCCCTACAGTTGAGAAGGAGCCTATGCAGCTAGGATGCTCCCATTTATCTGCTGAGGAGCATGATAGAATATTTAAAAATGATTTCTGTCTGTATTGTGCAGAAGCTGGTGATGTTATGTCCAAATGCCCAAAATGTCCAGGAAACACCAGAGCTTAACCCACACAGGAAAGGCTGGGTTAGGAGTCATGAGCATCTCTCTTATTTACAATGTCAATTAATTCTCCATTCCAATTACTATATCATATTCCACCTGTTCCATCTCCTTTCCAGCTTTTTTGGAGTCTGGTACTGTAAGGGTTCCCAGTATGCAAACCAGTTGAAAATGAAAACAAGAGTTCTTCATTTAAAGCAACAATCACACAGGTAAATAACTTGATGCAGACAATGGTAAATACAGATAGCACAAATCCATAGGCACTATAGATAACAGATGCAAAGAAATCGATAATACAATGGCAGCAGATATTGGCAGTAGTCATTGTAACAATAGGAAACAGATACTGCACTGAATAAGCAGCAGGAACTGAGTGCTGCACCGGTAGCAGCTATGGCAGACACTGGATAATCCACAGGCACTAGTTAGTAGGGGACTCCACAGAAGAAGTACACACGAGGCTAGTTAGTAAGCCAAGGTCAGAAACTGGGAGATCCACAACGGTACCAAGGAGCAAGCCACGAAATGATAAGCCAAGCAGAAGTTTGATATGAGGAGATCAATAGGTACAGTTCACAGAAGTACTCAGAGTGAGACCAGGAGCAGCAAACATTTGATGAACTGGCACCAGTCTGTTGGAAAAGGCAGACCATAAAGGCCAGGAACAGGTGTTCAGGGTCCGGGACAAATGATGAGGGCTTAACACCTTGCAGGCAGGATCTAGTGCAGTCAAAGCAGCATTCAAAGAGGAGATGAGATACAGCAGACAAAGGCAGATCATGACAATCTGTCTGCTCATCGTTTCCACAAAAAGGATGTACTCTCTCATCTTTGCAAACATGATTTATACTGGAAACTCGAGAAATGTATCTTTGAACAAGAAAAAAATTCTTACCTTGGGTATATTGACACTGGAATGGTATTGAAGATGTATCCAGATAAAGTACAAGCTATTATCAGTTGGCCCTAGCAATCTGGTTTGAAGGCGATTCAACGATTTTTTAAGTTCACCAATTATTTTCACCAGTGTATTCAAAGCTGTTAAACCATAGTGGCACCCATTAACACTGTCTCCAAGAAGTGTGCTAACATAATGGTATGGTCTTCTGAGGGGGTCTGATACATATGTTCGACAGTTACATGATCGACATTCATATGGTCGACTCCATAATATAGTCTGGGTTGAAAAGTTGACAATAAGGACATTGACTGTATTATTACGTTGACAATTTGAATTTAGACAGTATTATTAGGTTGATAATAATAACCCTAACCCTATCTTTAACCATAACCCTAACCATATAATACTGTCTACATTTCAATTGTCGACCTAATTATACTGTAAACATTCAAATTGTTGACCTGATACTGTTGACATTTGAATTGTCGACTTAATAATACTGTCGACCATGTGAATTGGCGACCTTCTAATATTGGCGAAATTAGAATTGTCGACCTAATGTTGTCGACCAAATGAATGTCTAACCCGTGGACATCTGCTTTCTGAGTCAAATCGAGCTCTCCACCTTAAAAACAGCATTTGTTTCAGCTCCTGTACTTAGACAACTGGATCCCTCACTTGCATTCTTTTTCGAGGTTGAAGCCTCTACGGTGGGGTAGGGGCTATTCTCTCCCAGCTGTTTTCTTCAGGAAAATCTCATCCATGTAGGTTCTACCCCATGATCAGAGATGCAGATCTTGTGCAGAACGGAGTTGCCGAGTTGGGAGATATTTTAAGACAAGAGAGGAGATTTATGTTGATGCAGCTTTGCTGATGGCCTTGTAGGTTAGTAAAAGTATTTTATATTGAATTTGGTAGAAAACAGGCAACCAGTTAGAGACTGACAGAGTGATTCAGCAGAGGAATAACGATTTGCAAGGAAAATCAATCTTGCCACTGCGTGAAGAATAGATTGTAGGGGTTTGAGTCTGTTTTGGGGAAGACCAGTAAGGAGGGAATTGCAATAGTCAATGCGGAAGATGATAAGTGCATGAATTAAGGTTTTTGCAGTGTCTTGTGTGAGATATGTGCAAATTATGGAAATGTTTTTTAGATGTATGTAACATGATTTAGATATAGAGTCAATGTGGGGAACAAAGCATAGATGTGAGTCAAGGATTACACCTAGGCAGCGAGCTTGTGGGGTGGGATTTATGGTCATGTTATCAACAGAGATAGAAATGTCAGGTATGCTCTTGTTGGTGGGTTGGAATATTATTAACTCTGTTTTAGAAAGATTAAGTTTGAGTTGGCGTGAGGTCATCCAAGATGAAATGGCAGAAAGACAATCAGTTACACGGGACAACACAGATGCCGAGAGATCTGTAGTAGATAAATTTGGGTATCATCCGCATAGAGATGATACTGAAATCCAAAGGAACTTATTAGATTTCCAAGAAAAGCGGTATAAATAAACTGTAAAAGGTGTTGGTAACTAAGAGGTTTGTCTATGTGTTTTGAATATTTAATAACAACAGGAAAAAGTATCCTACTTCAGCTGCGTCACAGTCTGGGGATTTTTAATAATTTGGGGCATTCCAAGTGTTGATAAATTTAGCCTAAGGAATATGTCACTTGGTACAGCAAGCAGTAGTGATGGGGAAATTATCTGACATTCCCTTAAGTTGCGAAATCTTTGTTTAAAATAAAATTTGCATTTCCTGCAGTCTGACAGTGACTGTTGGGTTTCCTGTATTCGGATTAGGAGAATACAATCTGCCTAGCACAGACACACCTATCAGATTAACAGCAGTGTCTTGAAGCTGCACTTTGTTTTCATTATTGCAATTTACAATCTATTCTCCCCCCAGTCTCCTACTCTCCCCCCAGCCTCCTACTTTCTCCCCAGTCTCCAAGGTGTGAGAGTAGCAACAAATGTGGCAAAACAGGAACTGCTAGTTTTCTTGTTTCACTTTCACCTAGTGGACTTGCTGAATGACACAAGGGTGTTGGAGAGGGAGGGAGCTGTGTAGCTTTTCTAGTTCTATCAGGAAGAGGATGTGTTTTATATCAGTGTAACAAGGCTCCTCTGATACACTGGACTGGTGTTACTGACCGTGCTTTGCATAAAGGAATTGTTTCACAAGATGGACAGCAACAGTAGTAGTAGCCAGGAACTTGGGTCTTCATCTTCTGGACATTACCAAGGGGACAGCTTGTTTACAGAGGCTGCGAATATTAGCAGCAATCTACAAGGTATTTCCTACCACAAGCTGACCGATCTAAAGTTTATTAACAAGGGAGCTTATGGGACAGTATACAAAGCCTTTAATTCAGACTGGAGGATACCAGTGGCTGTAAAGTTCTTCCCAACAGAGCGCCATCTAGTGGAAAGGTGGGTGTTATGCACTACTACATTTCTGTGATCACTGTAAATGCCTCAAAAAGGGAAATGGGGAATTTATTTTAAATTGAACCGGAGTCTAAACTACAGTGCTTGTAAGTGAAGCGTTTATATTCTTAAATGCTTTAAGTTTTGGGTAGGTGGATGTCAGTTCTTTAAAAATACATTCTTAAAAAAAAAAAACAATGTAAGAACTAATATGACATTAAGGGGTAAATATATCAACCCTGCTAAAAAATAAAAGTGTGCATTGTACATTCTAGAAAATGATAGAGTGCTAAATCTGATTAGTTGCTATGGGCAACACCTCCACTTTTCCTTTTTTAGAAAGTTTGATTAAGCTACCCTTTAATAACAGCCTTATGTACATACATATATTTGTAGAGGTTCTCATTGACACTCCAGGTGTTTTTAAGTTTTTCTTGATTTAATAATATTTTTATTATAATGCATTATTTTGTTCAGTCACTTAAAAAGACAGGCATATATTTTGTTGAAAATGACTAATATTGATACACAGATGTTAGAGGAAGGCCATATTATTCTCCAAGAACAGAGTCTCAAATTCTCTTGAGTCATTATGTGCTCTGCTATGGTATTTAACAACAGACTTTGATAAATGGGATAATAAAAATGTGTTTTAGAGAAAAAAAAAAATTTTTTTTTATTAAAACCTATTTAACGTTCTTTACAATATCAAAAGACAAGTCCAGCCTTGATCGTCCAGGAAGTGTGAATAACTGTGGTTGAAGAACAGGAAAGTGAGTGGTGACACAATTAACACACTGGTGCCCATACATTGCTGTGTGCCCATACATTGCTGTGTGCCCATACATTGCTGTGTGCCGATGGGCTATATGATACTCTGACAGTTGTTAGTGTAGCTTGCAGAGTATGCAATGAAACTAGTGCCATTACAAAGACTGATGACCAGACCCGTACAATTTTTTTTTACTCCCCTAAGCCACCTTCATCCCTGAAGAGCTCCATGGCCCAACTCAGTACATCCCAAAAACTAGTTATAATTGAGATGTTTGCCTAGCTCACGCGGAATTCATTTCTGTGGGTCACAATGCTGAAATGAAGCACAAGAATTCAATAACTGCAACAAGTGGTTAGTGGTGGAAAGCAGTGGGACATGCAGGATAGGTTCTGATGGAGCCAGATTATAAAATAGGGTCAGGCTGAGATGAAGCACTTAGTCCAAGATCCAAAAATTCAAGACCAGTACCCAGATGAAATTGCATCCAAGACCAGCCAAGCCCAGTTAAAACCAAACTGGTATCCTCAGGAGACAGGAGATTTATCTGTTTTCCTAGGGAGGCTCATAAGGGTGCTAAAACCCTAGCAGAATGATCCTGGAGACGAACCTCCAACTCAATGCCATTATCCTGTAACGGGATGTGCGGGTGGGGATCTGGTACGGAGACTCACATACAAATGCTAGGGGAGCAAGCCAAGTATATTGCCATGGGTCAGATAGTTCCAGGGTGGATGGAACAATTGCATTTACTAGTGACAGAGTTAACCCACTTAATAGCCAAGAAATGGAGTAGCAGAATTCGATTAGTCCCTCAAACCCTCTCTTAGGAAGCTGCTTCAGTAGAGGCTCATTGCGGAGTGTCCCAGGAAAAATACTTGATGCCCGGGAATAAAATGGAAGCAGCCTTTTAATTGTTACCAATTCTCCATAGTTGCTTTCATTTGTTGAGTATCCAGTGTAATCGGGTTTAAAACTGGTTCAAACATAATTATCCATTACTTTGATGATTTCTTCTTTGTAGACCTGGTAAGGCCTGATTCTTGATACATAAATATATCTTTTTCTGGTTTTCTAAGAAATATGGTATACCTCTTTCAACAATTATACAATTTCTAGGTATCAAAACGGTTCAGTTAAGATGGAATTTAGATGGCAGAATATCAAAATTGGCAAACTTAAGTGGTGAATTAATCTTGCTTTAACTACCAGAAAGATTAGACTTAAACAGCTGCAATCACTAATTTGCTACTTGAACTTTCCCGTTAGGGTTATGCCCATGGGCAGAGATTTTTCAGAAGTCTGGTAGCTCCCACGGTAGGCATTAAAAATTAATTAACATAGTAGGAATTCATCCAAAGCAAAAAATGATTTCAGAGAGTGAGATTCCTTTTTAAAGTGTAGAATTGTGTATAATGATTGTTGCTGTTGGTAGCAGAATTTTGTGATGCTCTGCATCTGTTCATCGGGGCTACTGGACCAGTGGTTACCGTATTTATTGGGGAGGACACTGGAGTGTTCATTAGCTTGGTTGAATCTGGATTGATGAGAATTTAATACTTTATGGGGGGAATCCAATTGGCTGCGTTACTTTCGTCAGTAACGTTAATACAGTAATTTTAATGTGGATTTCTGCTTCGAGCAAAGATCAGCATTACAAATTACCATACTAGCAGTAATAATGCACACTAATACCATAATAATGGTAATAGTGCGCAGCCCGCGTTACTTTCGGCAGTAACGCAACCAACTGAATTCCCCTCTAACAGGTATTTCCAATACTAGCGACAATAAAGATTTCGTGGCGTAAACTGGCTAATAGATAAATATTTTTCAATTAATATGGGTGTTGTTTCAATGATTAATCATTAAACCTCTGATTCTCCACAGTTGTAAGATTACTCAGACATTTAGGGGCAGATTCAATTAGCAGCAACGTTGTGAAGAACATCGTGACTGTGGGATTTCTACAGAAATCTCTGCTGAATTTTCCTTGCATAGGTTCGAGGAAAACTGAGCAGATATTTTACTATAGTAATGGTGAAAACGCACAGCTGCGATGTTCTGAGGAACATCGTGGCTAACTGAACTCTCCCCTTAGTGCTGAGAGCACTACAATATAATATATGGTGGAAAACGTTTGCCTAGAAAGTTTTACGTAATAGCTGTTACTATGTCTACCCTACAATGGTATGCGTTTTGGCACTTGGGGGCACATTTATCATGTATCGGAAAAAACAAGAAATACTTATCAATCCTTATCGCATGGATAAGGATTGATGTATTTCTCAAATTTATTAAAAATAGAACACAGAAACAGCAGTTCCGAAAAACTGCTGTTTCTGTGATAAAAAAAAAAACATACTCACCACTGCCTCTTCGGTGGCGCTGTCTCCGGATCTCCTCCTCTTCGTGCACTTTCTCTTCTTCATGCTACTGCGCATGTGCCGACCGGAGAACTTGAGGCTGTGACAGGGAGGGATCACAAGATCACTCCCTGCCCATGCGCTGTCCAGCTCTGCTCTCCGGAGCAGAGCTGGACATACCGAAGAACAGAAGTTTTACCAGCATTTCCTATGATGTACGCCAGCTTCAGCTGACGTACATTAACTCAACAAGTTCCCGAAAAAAAGATTTTTTCGGGACTTGTTGGATTGCGGCCAGGAGCAGTCACCATTCTGTTGAATGATGACTGCTCGCAAAAACGATCAGGAGTGCAAAGCAGCAGATATCGATGATATCTGCTGCGATGCACCTTTAATAAATTTGCGGAGAGCACATCCTGGCCTAATTTACACGGTAAGTGCACGATAGTGCACTACCGTGCTTTCTTAAATATACCCCTTGGTGTATTAAGTGGACAGACAAGCCATCAGTTGTCCAAATCATTCACAGAACTAAAATATTGTTTGACACCTGAATTCACTTTCAAGAGTCACTTGATCAGCATATTGCCAGGCTGTGTATGAACCGCTTCAACTGCATGTATTAAAGCTAGCCTGTCAGTCTCTGTTCTTAAAAAGAGAATTTTCCATTCATTGTAAGCATTGACGGAACAAAAAATATTTTACAAAATCCAATCACATCAGGCAAATCATGAAGGGCTTACAAATGCAAAAGTAAACTGCATTTTAGAAAGAAAGTGATGTGTTTTGGAATCCATTATATGGAACATATATTACGAAAAACTTTCCGCCAAATCACATAGGTTTACAGACAAGCAGAATTTTGTACTAACTTAGGAGCACATCGTCATTTCCATACTGTGACAAGGCCTGAGTTATGTACATACTCAGGCCCGGCGCTCCCATTAGGCAAGGTTAGGCACTTGCCTAGGGCGCCGGGCTCTGGAGGGCGCCACAGAATGGTAAATGACTTTAAAACTGTGCGGCGACCGCTGACCATACCTGTCACGGCCGCCGCACAGCATTCAGATGCACGGGGAGAGGTGAAGAGGCTATTGCTCACCACCGCCGCCTCTCTGCTCCGTCTCCTCCCCTCCACTTACTAGTGTCAGTGAGTGAAGGGGAGGAGACGGAGCAGAGAGGCGGCGGTGGTGAGACAAGGTAAGGAAAGACGGGGTGAGGGGGGAGGAGGGCGCCGATTTTTGCGGGGGGGGGGGGGGGGCGCCGATTTTTGCGCAGAGGGGCGCCGATTTTGTAAAAATGCCTAGGGCGCCATGGACCCTAGCACCGGCCCTGTACATACTTGCCAACATTTGGTATCTTCCCTCCGGGCACTGGACTCTAGGGAGACCCTGGAGCCCATTGCAAGGGGATTGGCTGCACATATTGTATCATCGTGGTCCTGCTGCTCAATGCCGAGGTTTATGGCATAATACAGGGGGAGGGTGGGACACGATACTCTCTGAATCACGTCATTAACCCCCACCCCACCCCATATACTTCACTAGGGAAGTGGGCAGTGTGCATGACAGTGCACTGCTCTCCCGGAATTCCTAGAAATGAGTCTCCCGCACATTCTGAGAGTAGGTAACTATGGTTATGCACCAGCTTGAACTGGTAGAGATCAATTTGTCCTTTTAATGGGAAGCATCTTGTGCCTTCCAGTAGTAATTAAGTGGTGAAGTGTCTTTTAGGCAGACTTTGCCCAATGTAAATGTAAAGCTTTAAAATACATAAGTGCCTTATGTTATTAAATCAGCCTCAATATCTTCTTATTCTCATTATTAATTTAAGCCATTAATGAATCTGAGCAGAAATGAATTTTAGGAGAAAATGGCAAATGTGAATTTAGTGAGAATGGTGGTTTTAGTGGTAGGCAGTTTGACTTTTACACCTTTCTACAGTGTGATTCATGAGAATAGACATAGTCCTTAGTATTTGCTGGGCAGACAATCTACACACAGGTGCACAAGCAAAGTGTTTTACTCATGGTATCTAGAGAACTTCGGAAATCATCTTCACAGACAAACTGTAGTTGATGCTGTTAACTGAAACTCCCAGGATGTTTGTAGTATTTCATGTTTACGAATTCCTCTAAAGAATCCAGTGACATAGTGATTTCTCAGCGTCGCTTCATAAACCATAGACTTGTTTAATGTGCTGTCTCAACCGTTTGAATGGGCAGCTCCCTTTTCACTTGAGTACTAAGTGTTTCTCATAGATGGTCACATTCAGGGCTGCCATTAGAATGCCCAGCAGCTTTACACATACACATTCCCCCTCTGCCCAGCAGCGTTACACATACACATTCCCCCTCTGCCCAGAAGCTTTACACATACACATTCCCCCTCTGCCCAGCAGCTTTACACATACACATTCCCCCTCTGCCCAGCAGCTTTACACATACACATTCCCCCTCTGCCCAGCAGCTTTACACATACACATTCCCCCTCTGCCCAGCAGCTTTACACATACACATTCCCCCTCTGCCCAGCAGCTTTACACATACACATACCCCCTCTGCCCAGCAGCTTTACACATACACATTCCCCCTCTGCCCAGAAGCTTTACACATACACATTCCCCCTCTGTCCAGCAGCTTTACACATACACATTCCCCCTCTGCCCAGCAGCTTTACACATACACATTCCCCCTCTGCCCAGCAGCTTTACACATACACATTCCCCCTCTGCCCAGCAGCTTTACACATACACCTTCCCCTTCTGCCCAGCAGCTTTACACATACACATTCCCACTCTGTCCAGCAGCTTTACACATACACATGCCCCTCTACCCAGCAGCTTTACACATACACATTCCCCCTCTGCCCAGCAGCTTTACACATACACATGTCCACTCTGTCCAGCAGCTTTACACATACACATTCCCCCTCTGCCCAGCAGCTTTACACATACACATTCCCCCTCTGCCCAGCAGCTTTACGCATACACATTCCCCCTCTGCCCAGCAGCTTTACACATACACATTCCCCCTCTGCCCAGCAGCTTTACACATACACATACCCCCAGCAGCTTTACACATACACATTCCCCCTATGCCCAGCAGCTTTACACATACACATACCCCCTCTGTCCAGCAGCTTTACACATACACATTCCCTCTCTGCCCAGCAGCTTTACACATACACATTCCCCCTCTGCCCAGCAGCTTTACACATACACATTCCCCCTCTGCCCAGCAGCTTTACACATACACCTCCCCCTTCTGCCCAGCAGCTTTACACATACACATTCCCCTTCTGCCCAGCAGCTTTACACATACACATACCCCTTCTGCCCAGCAGCTTTACACATACACATACCCCCTCTGCCCAGCAGCTTTACACATACACATGCCCCCTCTGCCCAGAAGCTTTACACATACACATGTCCACTCTGTCCAGCAGCTTTACACATACACATGCCCCCTCTACCCAGCAGCTTTACACATACACATACCCCCTCTGCCCAGCAGCTTTACACATACACATGCCCCCTCTGCCCAGAAGCTTTACACATACACATGTCCACTCTGCCCAGCAGCTTTGCACATGCACATGCCCACTCTGCCCAGCAGCTTTACACATACACATGCCCCCTCTGTCCAGCAGCTTTACACATACACATGCCCCCTCTGCCCAGAAGCTTTACACATACACATGTCCACTCTGCCCAGCAGCTTTGCACATGCACATGCCCACTCTGCCCAGCAGCTTTACACATACACATGCCCACTCTGCCCAGCAGCTTTACACATACACATACCCCCTCCCCATTACCCCTTCTTCTTACCTTTTTATCCCCCAGTGACAGCACAGGAACAGAAAGATTTCCAGCAGCTCCTGCATGGTGTACCATGTGACTCCTACAGTGATTCTATGCAGAAAGCCTGTGCGGTGTATGCAAGGCTGTCACATCACATACTACTCACTGCAGCCGCACAATCCATTCATAGAATACTGTACTATAAGCTGTAGTATATCTTTCTATAAATGAATGATGCAGCCACAGTGAGTAGTATACAATGTGACAGCCAATGTTCAGATCGCACAGGCTGTCTGCACAGCATTCCCACTGGACCACCAGGCATAAAGAAGCATAAAAAAAAAATGGTGGTGTGCATCGTGGGCCCGGGCCCCCTGGTGAGCTTGGGCTCCATAAGCTAGTACCCCTGTACCCCCCTGATGGCGGCCCTGATCACATTACTTCCTCATATCTATACAGTAACAGAGATACAGTATTCAATATGCTTTGGGGTTATTTCCTATTACTACACAAAGTATATGCAGCCATTCTGTGGACTAAACCAACTCATAAAAGTGCATAATGTCTGTGCACTAGGAACCCAGAAGCACCTCCGTTATGTTACTGATTCATAATGCATTGATTGGCTGCAAATTTGTGGGCTGGACCAATAGAGGTAAAAAGCTGCATTCTCATGATCATTGAGTGGCTTCCTCCACTGTACCTTATTGACAACATGCCTGCATGCTCACCTCAGATCACTGCACACCACAGATCACTTTGGTTTTACTCTACTGCACTTCTGGTCATCCCACCACACTTGTAGGTGCTTGATAATATTACAGTCTTTGGCTCTGCAAACTAATTGTGTGCCTATATTAGCAGGAAGATAGAAAATTTAGATGTGCTCTTACCTCACCTTTCATGTAACAAAACTTTTTCAATCTACTCCTAAAATACTGCTTGGATTACAGTGAGGAGACACTGGCATACCTCCCATCTTTCTGGAGAATCGAAGCAAGACTCTTACCGAAGGGAGTGTGGCCATGTTACAATAGGGGTGTGGCCATGTCATGATGGGTCATGAGAGGGTGAAGGGGTGTGATCAAACCTCTAACTATCACAAGGAGGGCTCCTGGAGATCAGGGGCAGGAGGGGCGTGTTGGGGTGGGGTTCATGGTGTTGCATCATCTGGCCACACCCCCTAAACAGCAACCACCCGTTCTGACCAATTGTAGCAGGGGGCGGGGCCACAGTGGCATGTGATTCCTTCCTAAGCCCCGCCCCCGCCACATTAATATTTAGATTATTAGGATCCGGGAGGTTGACCTGCTCTCCCAGGAGTCCGGGAGAACTCCCAGAAATTCGGGAGAGTACCGGACATTCCGGGAGACTAGGCAACTATGTCTAAATTACTAGGAAGCTCTTAACTCCCTCTCCTCAAAAGACCCTTTCATTGGCATTTGAAACAGGGGCAGCTGTGCGCGGCAACCGTTCACCACTGCAGCAGTGAATGGGGACAGGGTCCTCACATCAGGACTGTCCCGCCTAAATCGGAACAGATGGGAGGTATGCACTGGGATATTTAATGTCTGTTTGTGTTTTTAACATATTTTATACATTTGGTAAAGTGTTGTTTTCCACAAAAGTGCAGCTGGAATGTGCCAAATGTTCGGCATTAAAAGTAAAGGGTGAGATGTGATCTCCCCCAGCTCTGACATAGCGCTAAAGCATGAAGTGCCCTAAAAATAATCACTCCTCAATACTTTATCTATGGCGTCTTATTATAAATCATATAGAGTTTATACGACACGTATGCAGCATGTTTTATTATGATTGTTTATTTTATGGACTTTTGCTGTTTTTCTGCAGAGAAAGAAACAAGATCTTAAAAGAAGCAGAAATATTGCACAAAGCCAGATTTAGCTATATTCTTCCGATTCTGGGAATATGTAATGAGGAGGAGAATCTCGGCATTGTGACAGAGTACATGACCAGTGGATCATTAAACCAACTGCTACATGAGGTAGGAATGTCTTCAACTTACAAATATATTTATATATATATATATATATATCACAAATAATAACAGAATGGCGCTCAACCCATCACCCAACATTCACCTGATAACAAAACACGCTGAAAACAATAATGGTCACACTCCCATGTGTATAGAAGGTGGCTGCCAGTCTCCAGGTGACTAGATGGTAAGTCTGGTATAAGTAATGATCTGAAAAAGGAGAGGGTGGAGAGAAGTGTGCTTAATACTGTAGTTTTTTGGTAAATGAGACCAGTAATGAATAACTATAAGTATTATGCGTACCCGGAGTAGGTGAAAGATAGGTACATCAGTATAGAAAACTCTTGTCGCCGTAATACCAACAATGCTGGATTTTGATAGTTCCAGTGTGTGGGTACCTGTGGCTGGATCACGTAGAAATAACTTATTGTAGATACCTATTTTAATTAGGAGTGCAGTGCACCTCTGTATATGATTGAAAATGTACTTATATTTTTATATTGGTATGTGTGGAAATGTATTGTCTTCTGAGACAGTATGTCATATTTGGATTTTGCAAACTGTCTGGAGACACGTAATCTCATGTTAAGTAGACCTTTCATCGCTGAGAGGCAAAAACGTTTGTTGAAAGACAGGAGGAGGTAATTATACTTGCTGGAAGACTTCCTATGTAAGTGATCACAGATGAATGTGGATTTTGCAAGTTAAATTGCATTCAAAGCAAGATTAGAGAAATGTTATATCCTGATGTTAAACATTTAATAGAAAACCTCAGACTTAGTGGTGCCGCTAGCAGCAATGTAAATAGGTGCTAAACCCCTCCAGGCTGATTTTATGGGCAGGCTGCATGAAGCACCTGGATTGGTTAGAGGGACAGGAGGCTGGATTACCTCCTGCCAGGGTATCTGTGTAAATCTGTATAAAAACTGCACTATTTGACCATGTATCAGTAATGTTATACCATCTGTACTTTCTGGATATTACTAGTACCTCAAACTATTGTGTAACTGTCCTTTTTAGGACTTCCTGAGCTAATAAACATTACTGCTTAAGGAGCATGCTTTGAAGGCTACTTATTCCTGTGACCTGCAGATTAGACCAAATCTAATCCGTTATCCGGCTGTTCTGAGGTTGGAACCCTGCATCTAGTACCAATGCTCTGCCTGCTACCTGCAAGGGAGTACCCTAGCAGCGAGAGTTACCCAGAAGGATGTGGTCCTAGGTGCCAGTGATGGAGCCTAGTGGCGACAGCAGCAAAAGCCCCTCCTACTGCAGTTAGAGGGAGCATTTGGGATAAAGAAAAGAGGACGGTGGCAAGGCAAGCCCAGCCGGTCCCCAGCAACACAACAGACAGGATGGCATAGGAGGTCCATCCTGTCACAGTACCGAAAGAGCAAAACAGAAAAACCAAAGATAGTGTAGTAATTCTTTGCAAGTTAGGTGGTAAGAAACACCCCAATACCTTATGTGCTTACCAGATATAAAAGAAAAGGAGGCTTATCTGTACTGGATCCAGTGTGATGCTGATGTCCATGGAAACTAAAACAAGTGATATTAGAATTGCTTATCTGTATAAACAGTCATCTTGATTATATGTCTTAGATTTTCAGGAGTAATCAGATGAAACTGTAGTCCTTATGCTGTGGTCCAGATAGGAGTTAATCAGTCCCATACACATTGGCGATCAGTTTGTAGAGAGTTTGTTTCCGATTTCTCTCAACCCGTTTCGTCCTTGTTAAGACTTCATCAGGAGTATATATTGTATGTATAATGTTATCATTATATATCTGTTAGGACCCCTCCAGCCAGTACGACAAAAAACCGGAGTCTACTCAGAAGTCAGAAGACTTGGCCGCAGACAGCTGAGGGTCGTGAGTAGTGCACTGACTGGGGAGAACCCAGCGATAGCGTATAGGAGCAAATAGCAGAGTGAGGTCCAGGCAAGGGTCGAGGCCGGCAGCAGACAGAATATCCAGTAAACAAAACCGAGGTCAGAGGTCACAGGCAAATCAGCAGCGTAGGAGTCCAGGCAAAAAGGTCTAGGGGCAGAGGCAAACAAACGTAGTCGGGTATCAGGCAAAGGTCGGCAACAAATAATCAAATCCAATGGTAACGGGGAACAAGGAATACAGCAGGCTAGTATGCAGCAGAGCAGGAACTATAACCGGCAGGAAGGCTTTGCCCCTTCCTGCCTTTAATACCAGCATGGTCCAATGGGAGAAAGGCAGCCCCGGGTTAGATAATTAGCCAGCTGGCTCCTTTTGTATTTGCGCACGCGCCCGACTGTCCTGAATGCCGGAGCGCGGCGCAGCACAGTAAATGCGTCCCGACCGTTGCCTTGGCAACGGCCGGGACAACCCGGAAGTGACGTCCCAGTCATCATGACGACGGCCGGGACGCGAGGGCAGAGAGTCGCGGTGGTGCCTGGAGCCGCCGCGGCTCATGACAATATCACCATATCAACATCCTGTTGTGTTGCAGACATATTTACCTAGCTACTTCTTTTCCGGCCATATAACACCCACTATCATTGACTCCTGGAAGAGAGCTATAATTAATGGTAGACGTAAGCCCTGCTTCCCATTCAAGGGTCTAGTACTGGGAGTGTGCAGTACACATGGCTTCTGGCTAATCTGGGTACAGCCTCTGTTTACCCAGGAGCTGCATTACTATATACTGTATTAAACCATAGTTTCCACCTGTCTCTTATATCCAGGAATAGTCGTAGGTTTTAAAGATTTGTCATTGGAAATTACCCTCTTTAAAATCCTCTCCAAAAAAGTACACAATTACCAAAATCAATAAACATGACAAGAAGGGAGTTTGTAATTGTAGCAGATTGTATTGTGCATCTCCTGCATGAATGCAGCGGTTCAACAGCAGTCTTGACAACTATACTAAATAGGGGGTTTGAATCCCCTATTGAGTTTTTACTATATTTACTGGCGGTTCATGGGCACAGTCTCTCGAGTGTGGGGGGCCCAATGGAGGGAATTCCTATTGATGGTGTACATGAAGGGTGTGACTAAAAGCAGGGATGGTCCACAGGTGAATAACCCCATTAATCTGTCTGGTCGTATTTCCCACCTAATGCTAGGACTTAATATGCCAATAAGCAGAAAGAGACAGACTCAGCAGCATTATAGCTGCAACCAAGTAGGTGGACCACTAAAGATTTGGGTCATGAAGGAGGTAATTAAACAACCAAATCCATATGAGATGTTTTATATACACCATTGTAGATTGTGTGTATAATTTTCTCATAAGCTACCTGTTCAGGATTTTTGCTTTATTTTGTTAGAACAAACACATGCTTATTTAAAAACAATGTATATGAATTATTAGAAACATTTTGGAAATGTGATAGGTCATAGTGCTTAATACCATCTTGTCCAACAATGTGTCACCCTTTCATTACCAAACAAGGTTAGTTACACTATAAATAACTTTGTAATACTTAGTCTAACCAACTGACTAATTTATTGTTTTCCTCCCCTAAACAAATGGTTAAATTTGCAACCTGTAAATTCAGTTTCCTTAATGGCAGCACAGAGAGAAGTAATCCCTCACCCCTTGTGTCTAGCTTCTTTGGTGGAAAGTTATAGGTTAAACTAAAAATTCCAAATCCGTGCCAATGTCTGTGTTAACACGTCTGCTCAGTTCCTATTCCTCTTAGTAGATTCTTCCCCTCTCGAGAAAATTTTACAGATTACTTTACCTTGTCCTTGATGTCAACTAAATAGGCAAACTGTGCGTTCTGATTCCAAAAAGCATCCATTTAAATTATTAAAATTAGATTGCATTTGACTGTGTAGAACCAAAAAATAGGTTGTCCAAAGACAACTATTGGTGTGAGGCGATTGGCTGACCCCAAAGTAGAGTGTAGTCCTGTTTAGCAGTGTTTCTCAAAGCTGGTCCTCAGGACCCCTAACCGTGCATGTTTTCCATATCTCCTTGCTTTAGCACAGGTGTATTCATTACTGACTGACACATTTTTAAAGATCCACAGGTGGTGCTAATTATTTATGATCTGGAAAACCTGCACTGTTAGGGGTCCTGAGGACTGGATTTGAGAAACATTGTTGTATAGCAACTCTGCTATTGCAATCAGTTCATGCAACCCAGAGAACAATGTGTGCCAATATTGCCTATAAATCCATTTGTCAATTGAACCAGCTGGGTCACAGTATATGTCGGGAGCTATTACATAAGTGTAGGTAGGTAAATGTGTCCTCTCTATGGAATAAAAAAAAAAAGTAATAAATGTTTGTTTCTTTTTTATTATTGTTATTTTAGGAAAACCCTTTGCCAGAGATTGTGTGGCCACTAAGGTTTCGGATTCTGTACGAGATTGCTTTAGGTGTAAATTTTCTACATAATATGAGCCCTCCATTGCTGCACCATGACTTAAAGACACCAAATATTTTGCTAGACAACGAATTCCATGCTAAGGTAGGTTTTTAGCTACTACAGTAAATCTTCTTAGTGATTTTGGGCCTGATTCAATAAGGAAAGTTAAGTTAAAAAAATTGAGTAAGTAGTCTCCTGGACAAAACCATGTTACAATGCAAGGGGTGTTACATGAAAAAACAGTCAGTATTTAACTTATGTGCAAAATGCAAAACTAATTTGCACCCCTTGCATTGTAACATGGTTTTGTCCAGGAGAAAACGTATTCAATTTTTTTACTTAACTTTCCTTAATGAATCAGGCCCTTCATATGAAACAACCTTCTCCATTCATAAAGTGGCAATTCATTAAGATTTGTTTATATTTAATCCTCGTACCTTCTTCAGTAAACAATTTACTATGAAAATAAAAACTATTTATCCATGGTTCTGCGCATGCCCCCACTGATATCATACCCCACCCCATGATATCCTGCTTAGTCCCTGCAACAAAGTCATATCCTCAATCTATTGTATGTGAAGATGATTATTAGTCATAAATAAAATAATAGGAGTAAGATAAAGATAAAGCAATGACGGGGAAGATAAAACAAAGAATGGCAACTCTATTGAATGTTGAGCTCTGCAAACAGCCTTACTATAACAAGAATACTTTTATACATGCATCACTTAATATTTACATTAGATATATGTAAAGGGAGAATATAAAGTATATGATTAGAGTGCCTTTAAATAGAGATAGCAGGTAAAAGCCAGGAGAGGTCAGCATGTTGTTTTTAGATGTGTTTGACTAGGTCAAAGCAACAACTGAATTCATTCTTCAAAACTGGGAACATATAAACAAGCAGGAGATAAAGTTGGTAGGGCTAGAATAAGCCAATCCGATAACTGCAATGTGTACAGCAGCACAGAGTATTTAAACCGGGTGTCCATGTGTAGGCAAGTAGGAAATGAGTAGGAAATGGGAGGACTAGGATAATCTGACATCTAAAAACATTAACAACATCACATAATAGTGATGTGAGGCTCCTATACAATTGGCGCAAATAGATCAAACACATTTCTATATGATCATACATCAAACTTGCTTTTTTTTAAAGTAATTAATGAGCTTCCATTTCCATTAACCTCAATCTGGCTAAGAATCGGGGCAGCTACAGTACTAGAATGGCTGGAAAGAACATTGTAAAGAATGGACATAAAACAAACATGGGCAGTCATATACTACTTGTATGATATATCTCTATGCTAAATACACTCTCAGTCTACACAAACATTGTTTGGGTGATGGTAATGTTAAAACAATGGACTATGAGTAATAAATGCTGTGTTCAAGACCCATTATATGTATCTTACAGGGATTGTCCACACTGAGGGCCTGTTAAACATAGAGAATGTTTATTTCGGCACTCTCTCCAGCACAATGGACATAAGGAAAGTGGAAAGTTGGACCTGTCAGACAGACAGCTGTTTGCATGTGATAAGATCTCGTTTGATCAGTTTGGTCAAGTCACACAAATCGACCAATAATATGTGTTGGCTCATCATACCTACTCAAAACCACCAGATTTAATTGACCAATAAATTGTATTATGTGCGGGCTCCTTATATCTGATCAAAATCCAATGTGACGGAATTCAATTGATCCCGCATTATAGAAATTTGGTTGAACAATAACTCCTACAGCACTATGTGTGTGTGGTTTAGCATGACACCTGAACAACCACATCAACACAAATTGCTACACTTGGGTGTCTTAATTGCACACTGATCTAGTTCAAAGGTCATGCCAAACAGCCAAATTACTGCATGTCTGAGCAGCTTAAAATTAGCTTTAAGACTAATTGTCAGAGCAGCAGCACAATTGTTCAAGTCCTTAAAAACATGAACATAAAGACCTACTTTTTCTTAATGTTTTGTTTTGGCATTTCTAATATGTGCAAGTCCACTGGAGCTCTTCAAACGCCTTGCATAGCAATTGGGTCTTATTTCATGATATCTTTTGTTACATTTACTCAATTAGTCTGACTCACTAAGTTTTTGTGCAAAAAATGAAAGTGCTGCAGCCCATTCCATGAGGAATATATGGCATATCAATTAAACACTAGAATAATGAGGATTATATGTATGTTGGTTGTAAATCAGATGCATGTTTTTATTTCAGATTGCTGATTTTGGGCTCTCTAAATGGCGCTTATTGTCACAATCTTTCAGCGATCAAAATCCACCAGGGGGAACTATTATTTACATGCCCCCCGAGGTGTATGAACCAAGCATTAAAAACAGCCGAGGAAGTGTTAAACATGATATGTACAGGTATTTTTGTAACCATTTTAATAATAAAAAACTTAACTTATTAAACTTATTCTTGCTTATGCTATTCTAATAATAAATGCCCATACTATATGTTTACTCTGAAAATGTAAACCTTTCAATCTGTTTCATAAGTCTTTTTTTTATGGCTTACGTAGAGCCCTTTTTGGTGTAATATGTAATAATTGTTTCTTACATACAGCGCTGCTCTGATGTGGATTTTGTTGTGTAGAGTGGAGGGAGGTAGCAGCGTACTCGCACCGTGACAATGATAGATCTCATCACCATCCATGCGTGCTGTAGGTCCACTGAGCATTACCCCTCTGGCTGATGGCTGAGTGAAGGAACAGAGAGGAGGCAATCATGGAGGAAAGTGGGGAAATATATCACAATTTCCTCCATATTTTCCTTAGTACATAGGTCCTATAATATTTAGCTAATCTGTAACATTTAAGATCAAATAAAGTGTTAGCATTTTTTTAAAGGGTCAGTAAGCATCGTCATCATCACCATTTATTTATATAGCGCCACTGATTCCGCAGCACTGTACAGAGAACTCACTCACATCAGTCCCTGCCCCATTGGAGCTTACAGCCTAAATTCCCCAACACAGACACAGAGAGAGAGAGAGTGACTAGGGTAAATTTTTTATAGCAGCCAAAGCATACAGTATACGTTAACCCAAAAAGCATCTTATAACTAAACAAAGGTAAAACTCTAATGAAAGGACAATATCATATTTCTATCAGATAAATTCCATTTGTCTGATATAAATATGCTACATCTGATCAACCACATATGGCAGGTCTACCATACATCACAGGCATCCTACAACACAGTCCTGTCCCCTTCACTCGGGTCTGGGATCCTTGGACCAAATACCACGGTTCCCCTCCACCCTTGGCGTTCTGATCATTCTTACATAGCTGGCGCAACGTTTGTACTGCTCACTCCTACACATAGACGCCATAGCGAACAGTGACTTCCCCTTTAAATTCCATTCTCTTCTTTTTTTCCTCTATCTTCTCTTCCCACCCCCTATCACTTTCTCCATTTACAACATTGTTTAAGCACAGCTATGTTTACTCCTCTCGATGCCTTACATATGTCTACATCTGCTATCTTACATTTCCTAAAGTGCAATTCCCTAATGTCATGTGTGCCTGGCTCAACTGACCAATCTGTATCCAGTTATGCTGTACTTACTGTTGTAAAATGTACTAAAAATAAATATATATATATATATATATATATATATATATATATATATATATATATATATATATATATATATATACACACACACATATATATACTACATCTGTATACTGAATATTCACTTTGTGTATGTGTTATGGTAAAACAAGTGATGTGCAGAGCCTGTTCTGATCAATGCAGACAAAATACAGGCCTTGCTCTGCTGGCTCCAGTACAGTTCAGATCATACTCTGTTGACCCCAGTGCAAGATTATTCTGTTCTCAATAGCAGGTAGACCCTATGTGCTGGTGACCCCAGTACACCCACATGTTCATGACCCCAGTACACCCACATATTCATAAACATAGACTGCACGCCCACCCCATATAACAGAGAATCAGATGACCCAAAAAGGAATAAGGAGGAGAATAATGATAAAATTCCTTTACCGCTGCTTTATTTTGGATACTTTAATTCTACTGCAAAAGGCATTCAAGTTACAGATAGAACAGAAATGAATTTCTTGCTGACCCCTGGTCCCTACAGTCCCACTTTACCTAGCTTCATATTCCCAAAAGGAAATCCCCTCTCGCCCACTCCCAGCGTGCTCCAGCTGTTGTTGAGCAACAAGTTCCAGCATACCAGGCACGGTAGGGCTTGTTCCACAACAACTGGAGGGCCGTAGTGTATATAATACTGACTAAACCAAAGTGCTCCCCCATCAAGTGTTATTAAACATGCTCTACCTACCATTACTTACAGGCTACTTACTGTCTCTGCAGATCATATAGTCCTAGTGGCTGATTACAGTCAGTTATAGATGCCCATTCCATGTGCTCATTGTGTGTCAATCAGAATTAGTCCTTCAGACCTTCAGAGGAGCGTGTGCTGAGCCCTGATTGGAGGAGCTCATCACATAATAACAGTGACATAGGGGCGATGCAACACAAGTGCATGGTCTATCTGCTATGTGCTACATTGGAAAGTATATCCGCCGACAGGGGGGTGGTTTGGTGCAGAGCAGCGTGAAGTGGGTCATACCTCGCAACTGTACCTGTAGTTGGGACAAAGTTGTAGCAGTGCAAGAGAGTCCCCAAAAATCAGGATTGCTCCAACCAAAATGCGACAGTTGGCAAATTGCACTGCTCTCTCTGTTGGTTTTTGCAACTTCACTAATTGCTGCTGATGGTTACTTTACCTCTGTTGCTGCTTTGCTGGATCCTAGAATATTGGCATCCTGTTTGAAACAATTATAATTATTATGCATTTTCTGGAAAGCCAAGCAACAAGTGGACATTCTAAACCTCCCTCCCCCACAGAGACTCCATATTAAATTAATATCAACCATGTTTAATAATTATGCCTTCTTATCCACATCCCCACGACAAGCCCCTACATTAAATTAATAGCATTTACGTTTAATGATTAGGCATCCTACCCCCAAATTAGTTCAGACATTAAATTAACAGCAATTACATTTCATAAATAGCCTATAATGAGATTCCACATTGCATTAATAGCACAGTACAGTATATTAATAGCTCCACCAACCCCACATTACATTAATAGCCCTCACAGTGTCACATTAGTGATCCAAACCAACTTCAGTATTTAATAAAGAGCATCCACATAACTATAATAACCTCCTTAAAGCCCCCACATTTATAAAGAGTCCCCAGATAACATTAATACCCTACACCACATAACATTAATACCCCCACACCAGAACCACATTATATTAATGCCCTTCCAAGACAACAATTCTTTTATGCTGTCACAGCTGCCATTTCTACGGGAGGCAAACTCATCTGTCAGCCTTCCATGTGGTCTCAGCACCAGTCACATGAGTACAGCGGAGGAAAGGGGTAGAGTGGACAGGAAAGATTAAGGCTCAAAGCAAAGAAGAGGACAAGGGGGGAATATGGGATGAGGGTAAGGCAAGATGAATGAATCACTGATCCACAGCAGAACACATAGTTGGTCCTGGGCCACCCAGATCAGGGCCCCATGGTCCTCCCCAGGCTCCCCCTCCTTCCTACACCTCTGTCTCAGAGCCCTGGTTGGGCAGGGCTTCAGTGTAATATTAAAAAGAAAATGGGTGCCAGGATACTTTCATGTGTATGCGTGAAAGAGTATTATGCTTACTTTATTATATTATGCCTAATAGTGAATGTTTTCTCACTATCAAAACAAATGTTAACAAACTTTCCTTGTGCTTATAACCTTGTTGTGTGTAGGTGTATGTAAGTGTGATGTAAGTGTGACGTATACCTGATTGCCTCTGGACATGCCTATGAGCGTAAGGGAATAAATAAGCTATTTTTAGGTGCAGCTTTTTTTGAGTGGAATTTACGCCCAATATGCATCCAACTAAGCATGAGGACCAAGGTATTTTGTTTTAGGTGGAAAGTCAGGTACAGTGGTGTAAGGTCGCTAAATCCCCTAATTTGTTATTATGTCCTACAGATTGTCACAATGCTGATATTATAACTGCTATGACAAAGAATTAGACTTTTGGAAGTGATTAATCCATATCCCATACCTACAAACCACATCCCACCCTGCAATGTCTAATGTGGGTTTATCAGAGTTATTATATTACTGTAACTTTGTCACATTTAGATATTGTGCTGTTGTATGTAACTGATACAAACAATATGTTTTATATTCTAGCTATGCCATTATTATGTGGGAAGTGCTATCAAGAAAACAGCCATATGAAGGTATCTATTGTGCAGGACTTCATAAACTGTACTTTGTATTTGACTAATACAAATGTAGATTTACTAATATATTTGATTTGTAGGCTTCCTTAAATGGCAGGGGTCACAGAACCCTGGGGGTTCAGCAAGTATGGGGAAGAGGGTTGTTATAGTGTTATTTTAGTTATAGGTATATATCTTCTTTACAGCTGTATAGAAATATTAATTTTGCCCAATTACCAAAAGGTAGGGGTTTTTTACATTACATTATTATGCCTCCCATCTTTGGTAATTGGGACATAGTGCACATGGGTATGGAAGGGGCGTGGTCACGGCACAATGGAGGGCATGGCCATGTCTCACTTGGGACATGGCCACACCCTGGGGGAGTGTCCAGCAGTTCTGAAGAGCAGAACATCAGCCCCCTGCAGTTGATGTACCAGTATGACTGGGCCCCCCACAATTCTTGGCCCCATGGCCATCTCCCCACCTGTGAGTTCTACCATTAGTTCATAGGTCAAATACAAAGAATGTTATATAATACTATTAAAGTTAAAAGAGAAGGTGTGTGCCATAAGAAAGCACTGGGGAGCCACCAGTCGGACAGGCCTGCTCTGTGAGTTTTATTTATTTTAGAGGAGGAACCAAAAGGCCGGGTGGTGTATTCAGTTTATTAACATTTTTTCCTGATGATTATTTTACCAGGAGCCATAAACCCAATGCAGATCATGTTCAGTGTGGCGAACGGAAGAAGACCAGACACTAGTGAAGAAAGCTTGCCCTCCGACATTCCCCACCGGGACTTATTTATGTCATTAATGCAGAGCGGGTGGGCCAGTGATCCAGACAACAGACCAGCTTTTCTAAGTAAGTACAGCGAGTAGAGAACCGACTGCCTCCTTTTTTGATAAGAATAAGGTTAAAGTGCAACTGGGTCTAAGAATTAGCTCTGTGTATGTGAAGAAAGCAAACGCACACATATGTAAGCTTGGAATCTGACACCTACGACTACTTACGGCTGGAAAGGAGGAATGGGGGAGGTATGAGGCATGTAAATGCAAGCCGAGTGCAGTAAAGGGGTGTTCATGCAAATGCGGATCTGCAGAAACGCATATATATGCCTGCTAGGAGGTATATATTTTGCACCTGCCAGAGGGCAGCTACAAATACACACTGTTGATGATAACTTGGCATAGGTCATGCGCATACTTACCAACTTTGAATAGTTGGTTTCCGGGAGCCTGTCATGGAAGTGGGCGTGACGGGGGCTCCAAAATGCACGTCATTTTGGACCCGCCCCTGTGACGTCATGACGCAAAACGCGTCATTTGATAGCAGGGGGCGGGGCCAAACACAGCGATTCCCCAGGAATCCCTTTACTAGGAAGTGGGGCACTTCCTAGGGAAGTGAGCAGAATTCGGCAGATTGCCACACTCACCCGGGAGTCCGGGAGACTCTCGCAAAATGCGGGAGTCTCCCGGATATTCCGGGAGAGTTGGCAAGTATGGTCATGCGCACATGCTGCTGATACGGAGCCGGATAAGATGTGTATGGCTCTGCATATTGGTGGCTATTTTTGCGCACACTTATTTTAAGAAATATTTACGCCCATTTTGCGACCAACTTTGCACAGCCTCAATATCTTTTAACTCCATGGTTGTCCATATTCTGTTTAATGTAGCATGTCACATAACTGGTCATACGGTTGTTTTCTCCGGCAAGATTGGAGACAGAAAAGCTGTTAAAGACCATTACTTTATACTAGTTATAAAGCCACATAGCTACCAGCTATATGTATGCACAATTATACCTCTTTCACAGATCTACTCATACAAAGATTCACTCACACATGGGTTTGGGGCATCTGTGTATCCAATATGCATTATCTATTTTTAATGGTGTAAATGGGACTGAAATGGACCTGACTTTATTAGTCCCACCACTTTTTGTCATTTAAACATTTTCTATTTTACTTCTAATATACTACCCATTTCATTCTCATTGATGTGTAAAGAATTGCCTTTATAGCAATTGTCAATTATATTCATGCAATTTTGTTTTGGAAATATACTGGTTTAAGCATAAAATTTTAATTTTATGCACTTTGTGCCTCGTCTGTTACATAATCAAGCATTGTACTTATAAAGTTATTTTTTTTGTTTTTCACCACCTTAAATGTGTTCACTACTAACAAAGAACGCCTTTGTAAATGTGAAACCTCTTACCCTGACAGCCCATTCAAATATCTCAGCCTGCAAAACAAAGACTATTTTTTGCAGCTCTTAAGTATAGTTGCACTAATAAAAGTATAACTGTGCCTATCCCGCTGTAGTGAGAAGTGTCTATGTACACGCAGGTCTACCCAGCATCCTGTGCAATATGAACTCACTCCACATTTCGCCACATGCATTTATGAACCGTTCTGTTTTGGTAGGCACATAGGGCCTGATTCATTGTGGAACGCAAATGTAGGGGCAACTTAGTCAAAGTATATGCGTATCTATGGCGTATTCAGAGTTGAAGAAGCGTCCAGGTCTGAATGAAGAGCAGATACGTCCACTAGACAACAGACACTTCTCAGACATTTATGTCCAACTTGCGAACATGTACAGAAACCTTTTATTTTATGTTACAAACGCATTTGCTATCAAACATAATTTAAATTTGAATTAATCTAGCTAATGCAGCACTAGCAACTTCCCGACTTGTGTACAAGAAAACCCCCAATTTTTTATCTACAATACGATCCGCAAAACATAATCTATGGTCAAGAGACTACTAACATTTCAATAAATATCTGCAAATCATTCGCAAATCTCTAATTACAAGCGATCTGCTAGTTTGGGTTATCATCATCATCAACTATTTACCCCTGCCCCTGACCACTTGCAAATAAAACCACTTTATTAGCCGTATCTGCAACTATGTCCCAGTCTGATTCCGTACGCAACGCCCTTACTGCACATTGTCTACGTTAGAACACGCTGTCACGTCTCTTCTTGCTTCAGAAGTTGTAAGTACCAAAAAGTCGCACTGAATAGGCACAGATGAGTTTTCTAAGAAACCGCAAAGCTACGCTATGCAAACAGGTGTACATCTCACTCTGAATCAGGCCCATAGCCTGCAAATTAAGTTTTGGTTCAGCACAAAATAAGTGCCCATTACTAACATGATCCAATTAATTCATACCAACCAAAGAGACATTTGTCTTCACTAATCTAGCTGCACCCGACTGAACACAGCTGATGTCTGACTGGTTTCTATTTGCACCATCATCATCATCACCATTTATTTATATAGCGCCACTGATTCCGCAGCGCTATACAGAGAACTCATTCACATCAGTCCCTGCCCCATTGGGGCTTAGAGTCTAAATTCCCTAACACACAGACAGACAGACACTAGGGTCAATTTTGATAGCAGCCAATTAAACTACTAGTATGTATTTGGAGTGTGGGAGGAAACTGGAGCACCCGGAGGAAACCCACGCAAACACGGGGAGAACATACAGACTCCTCACAGATAAGGCCATGGAATTTAATGGAATTGAATTGAACTCATAACCCCAGCGCTGTGAGGCAGAAGTGCTAACCACCATATTATTAAGAACTGTCTGCTGTATTTTACCAACGCCTGTAAATACATTTTGTTTGTCCCTTTCACTAGAATGTTTGTTGGATCTGGAACCAGTGATCAATAATTATGATGAAATTTCAATACTTGAAGGGATACTGAAAATTAAGAAGGCAAGTAATCTCTTTCTACATGTATTTTATGTGAAAGTACTGACATCTTATACCTATACCAAGATGCTATTTCATTAATAATGTAACTTTGAGCAATAACTGAATTTAACAAATAGAAAAGTAGAATAAGACAATAAGGTGTATAAACTTTACAGCCCTAGTCATCTATCAAGCAGTTGTTAGGTTACTAAAGTGAACACACCTAAAATATATTAGGTTAAGCCTTTTATTCCACTAATTAAACTTTTTTTTCCACTCAATAGTTGAGTGTCTATATTATGGTTTTGTTAAGTAATATGCTATCTCTTTGTTTTTCAGACAAGAAGCAATATGACCTGCAGCTCCACACCAAGTGTACCCGTGCAGGACTGGAGAAGTTCATCAAATTTAGCAATACCTGACAAACTTAATGTATGTTCATAATTCTGTGTTCAGTATGATTGACAACAGTCTTGATAATGACTGGAGTTCCACGTGGCTCCAGTAGCAGGAGGGGTCATTGGAGTAAAGTGCCCCATTACCAGTAGAGGTTCTCTTGTAATTTTGTAGATTTCTATTTTGAGGTCTGCTATAGGGGTGAACACAGCACACATTGTGTAAGGCATAACTGCCTGTGAGTAAAGGTGGAGCTTTGGGTAAATAGCGCAATAAAGTACTCATTTTGGGAGGCTTCCGATTGCACCTTTCATCTAAATAAGTCTTGCTCAATCTGTATACATGCAACCAGGCGCTGTTATCTTCTGCTAGCTTGTGATATAAACAGCAAGAAAGGCAATTTAGGGTCTCCTTTACAGGAATAGAGATGCCCTAATCAGTTCTAATCTGATCGAATTTCAACAGTTCACAGCCACGAACATGTTCGAGGTACAAACGCCAATTCATCCCAATACGAATTTATTAGAGATGCTCCGGCTCGGTTCCTCGGAGAACTGAACACACCTGAATTTAGGGGATCCCAGTACCGAACCGAGCCGGCTCGGTATTGTCATGCGCCCTCGGAATCGAAAACGAGGCAAAATGTCATTGTGACGACGTCGGATCTCGCAAGTTTTTAATTCCTTTTTAAGATCCAACATAGCGAGGGGTGGGAGGGAGGGCGGACCCCCATTTTTCTTTTCTGCCACTGCTGTGTGCCAATGTGTCCTAGATGTGGTAGGAACTGCCGTGTGTTTGTGTCATTGCTCTGTCGCTTACTATCCAGCCAGGTCGCTGCAGTATTTGTCTGAAAGTGTATGAAAATAATATTGTGACCTGTGGGGTGGTCTAAATTGACTGCAAATGACTTGAAATTGGTGCTATTGAGGTTAATAATAATGTAGGAACAAAAAAGAGCAAAATTATGTGATTTTAGCATATTTTAGCATTTTCTAAAATAATCCAAAACCAAAACACACGAGGGCGGTTTTGCCAAAACCAAAACTAAAACACGAAGCTTATCCAGATCCAAAACCAGTTCATGGGGGTCAGTGAGCATCTCTAGAATTTATAGTTAGAAAGCTCGCTTTCAGTTTGATGTTCGAAGTTCAACTATCACGTTCGAGGATTGCATTTGCTGTGCATGCTAAAATTTGTATTTTTTTCAAAAGTTTTATTTTTAAACATTTAAATAAAATTTTAAAATCGTTAAAAAAAATATTTTAACATATTAACAATATTTTGTTTTATGTTAACAGTATATTTTTTATTCTAACTGCGCACACTACTGTGTTTGAAGTTCACGATTGAGATGTGCCATCGCCAATGAAAACAGTTAAATTTTGTCAATTGAAGTTTAAACACATTCGAACCAGTTTGCACATATGTGAAAGTAGATGGTTTGCTTTTTTCAAATTCCATCAAAAATTTAAGTAATTCCGATAAATGTTCTCATTTTTGTACTGATTTGTCAAACTGGGTTGAGAAACAATACGTGGGTGGTTCCTGCACTTCTAGTTCTGAGTAAATACAGGCAAAACCATGTTGGCCTGCAGGGGTGAAAAATTTAAAATGTGTGGAGAAATGTAAGGTTGGGAGGGGGCACGTTCTATCCTAACTTTAGATTGCCGGCTAAAAATAAAGCTGTCTGGTATTTGTGTGTTACATGAAAAAGAGACAATATTTTCGTTGCGTGCAAAAAAAAATCAAAAAGTTAAAATTTGCATTTGCCCCTTTTGCATTACAACATGGTTTGTCCGGGTGAAAATGTTACACCCTCTGGCTGGATTTATTCCTAACGCTAAATGAGGCCTTAGGGCCTGATTCATTAAGGATCTTAACTTGAGAAACTTCTTATTTCAGTCTCCTGGACAAAACCATGTTACAATGCAAGGGGTGCAAATTAGCATTCTGTTTTGCACATAAGTTAAATACTGACTGTAGCACACAAATATCAACTTCAAATTTTAGTGTACAAATAAGCTATCAAGTATTTGTGTGCTACATGAAAAAACAGTCAGTATTTATCTTATGTGCAAAACAGAATACTAATTTGCACCCCTTGCATTGTAACATGATTTTGTCCAGGAGACTGAAATAAGAAGTTTCTCAAGTTAAGATCCTTAATGAATCAGGCCCCTAGTGTGTAATTCAAGTACAGTGTGTTTTTTGTATTTTATTTTAGTGTAATTCATTTAATTCAGCACAGGATACGGCTGTGGGAAAATCGGAATATGATCATTGTATACCCATGCCTAGATGCCATTTCTTTCATAATACTAGCATGGAGACAAAAACTGAATTTAACTAGCTGTATATAAACTTTATGGCCTTCGTAATCTTTCAAGAGCAGTTTTTGTATTCCTAAGATGAATGAACCTAAAATATCTTCGGTTAACTCTTAAAAATTCTAAATTGAAACTTTGTTTTCAAAATCAGTAGCTGAGAATCTATAGCATAATATTGTTAAGTAATTACATGTCTTCTTTTTTCAGATAACAAGTGGCACACAGGATTTACCAATGCCTGTTTGGAGAACTTCATCAAATTTGTCTGTAAACGACACACAAAGTGTATGTTTATAATATGCAACATTCTGTGTTTACTGTGACTAATCAGTCTTAATGAAGGCTGGCGTTCCATGTGGTTCACTGGAGTACGGTATCACCCCCCCGCTTCCGGTACAGGAAACTTTTCCTGTACCGACTGCCAGAGAATCCTGCCTATTCTATTTGCCGTGTTGAAGTCATAAATACCCTTTCTGTGTGTGTATGTAAAGACATTCCAACTGAGCCATGTAAATGTGGACATACAAGAAGCATCCATCATGCATCGCTTAATTGCAATAATTTCACATCCATGTGGCATACCTGCATAGTAAAAACTGTGGTCATGCATGAAAGCCAATCACCTATGCAGCATGCTTATTTCTCATGTGTCTAGAATTACATCACTGATCTGGTAATCCCAAATTAGGGATACTGTGAGGATTTCTGTTTTTGCGTTAATGTTTGGGCTAAATAAGTTAATGAGCTCCTAGCCCTGACCAATTTATTGCCAATAACAACAGGCACCATTGCTACAAAGCTGCAGGAGGCTGCAGTGGACAGTATGGACCATGGCAACGGGTTTTGTAGTAGAAGCCAAAAGAGGAAGGGCTGGATCTCTCTATTATCAAACTTAGAACGAACTTCAGACATACGATTTAGCAGTAGCAGCAATTGGCTGAATATATGCTTAAAGATATATTATATTCCAAGGTAACCAATGCTGCATCAGTTGTGGGAGTGCTCAGTAAAAGATAAGATAATAATGCTGTGTCATCATGTGGCGTGGCCACACCCCAGGGGAGTGCCCATTACTCTGATGGCGCTAGGCCACGCCTTCACCTCCTTCCCTATCCATAAATTACCCTTTCATTGATGCACACCAGTGACAGTTGCGCATGGCACCTGTTCAACGCTGCAAACTTTCACTGAAGAGGGTGAGTGGGCGGACTGATCAGAAGCAGGCTGCTGATTGGTTCTCCCACTCACACACACCCCAGAATGGCTCTTTGGTTAGGGTGAGTTTTTTACCCTACCAGCGAGTGATACTTTATGCCCTCATACTCACTGGCATTATTCTATTTGCATGTGTGATTAGCAGTGCTGCCACACTGGTTCTATATTATAAACAGATAAAGTGTTACTGCATTTTAGAAAGATTGTCAAATTCATTTTTCCTCAAGTAATTGTACTTTTGCTTTATTTGTGTGTATTAGGGGAACAGCTTAATTTCTTCTGCTTCTTGTCTCAAACCTCAGTGTTGTTGTGAAGGTATGTACCTTAGAATGATTATATCAAATTAAAGGTCCACGGGATTAGCAAACTTCACATAAAGGGTAGTGAATAAGTGGGATAGTCCCATCAGAGGTGGTAGAGGCTAATACAGTAGAGCAATTTCAACATGTTTGGAATAGACGTAAGGATATCCTTGAAAAGAAATAATGATGAAATAGGGTTGGAGGTCACCATAGGTTAAAAATTGGGCAGACTAGATGGACCAAGTGGTTCTTATCTGCCGTCAATTTCTATGTTTCTCAAGGTCAGTCAGTGCCGGTTTGTCATCGAACAGCCATCTCAATGGACCTATTGTTACAAGCTTGTGAAACACCTGCTCACAGTTTGTAAAAAGATTTTATATAAGTAACGCGTTACCAATACATTTTGTGGACTGAAATAAAATCCGATCAATATTTTTTTTAGATAACTGAATGCTCAGAAGCTTTTTTCCCACTTTGTATATTGCATTCCCTTGTATATCCTATATATCCATACCTAAATCATATGTATTGTGGTAGATTTTCAACCCTTCTAAAACAGATAAGTGGAGTTGTTGACCATAGCAACCAATCAGATTCGGAAACTATCATTTTCTAAAATGTACTAGATAAATGATAGATTAAAGGTGATTGGCTGTTAGGGGCAACACCTCCACTTTTCTGTTTTAGAAGGGTTGACAAATTTACCCAATTGAGTGATTTGATCTAAGAAGACTAGACCCAACAAAGGCGTAGATCTGTTCCCATTGCGAGGTCTATGTCGGCAGGCGCATTGAAGAATGACCTCTGTATATGACATGTGTCAGCACTGATTGGTCTGAACAGCTGCACTGGTTCCACACTGTGATAAAATGAGTGAACAGATCCATTTATATTTATTTCTGTTATACTATATTTGTTTTTCTGTATCAAGCTTATTTCTTATTATTTTATTTTACTTTGTATTACTTTACATTTATAAACATATTCATCTATTTAACGTTATTCATATATTTATGGCAATAAACAAGACAAAAGCATTGTCAACCTTTGCCTGTTTTCTGTTGCAGACAAAGAGATCCCAGAATTCACACCGAGCTGGACAAGTGATTCCATGAACGGATTAAAAGAATTAGTGGACTATGTCCCTAGTATATGTAAGTATACAATAATATGAGTATGGTATGAATATTTCTACATGCTCATTGTTATTATTTCTCTTTATAACATCAGCAGCTATTTATATAGCGCCACTAATTCCACAGCGCTGTACAGAGAACTCATTCACATCAGTCCCTGCCCCATTGGAGCTTACAGTCTAAATTCCCTAACACACACACACACACACACACACACACTGACAGAAAGAGAGTCTAAGACCAATTTAATAGCAGCCAATTAACCTACTAATATGTTTATGGAGTAAAAGTATTATTCATTGCTACACAGATATGAACTGTCATTGCTACCTTTTCAGGTGGGGTTGTAAACACTTAATCAAATTGGTGCTATAATCATGTTTTAAGATCTTATGTATTCAGGTTTTAGTCAAATGTAACAATTATGTGCTTTCTAATAACTAAAAGCCTCATGGGGAAGCAATTGCAATTCACTGTGAGAGGTATTCGTGTACATTTCCAAATAGTTACAGCATTATAATTCCCAGCTGACTCGACTTATCGTTACTTAATCTATAAGAAAGGTGCACTTGATTGACATACAATTACTACAGATGGAACAAAGTTTATTGCAGTGAACAGCGCACAATGGCATTGCCAAAGACTATTAGACCAAGCTGTTCAAAGCTAACCTAATCAGAGGTCTGTCACTGGGGAGCTTGCCTTGATGGTGCACCATGCATTACACTACACTCTGCTCCAACTGTATGGAATGTGGAATATTTAATTTCCCTTTGAAATTAATTTCTAACGCAACAAATTAGTTTAATAATAATGTTAGAGACAAATATATCAATATTAGAAAGCAAAACAAAAATCCATACAAAAATACTTCAGCACATACATATTGTTAAAAATTGGATGCATCAGTAACCAGGGGGATTTGCATGATGTTTGGGTTTGCAAACCAGCAACTTGCCACAAACCACGTTTGGATCGTTCTATACTGTATGCTTTTTCCGTCATTTTAAAACCACCACATATCAAATGCAATGTGATTAATAAATAATGCTGTTTGTGTTTGAAAATCGCACTACAAGTGATGGTAGTTAAAAATTCCTATAATAATAAATTGCAAATGACTGATGAAGTAAGAGCATGCTTGCCTGTTCTCCCGCAATTTCCAGGAGGTTCCCAAATTTTTGGGAGTCCCGCCGGACTCCCGGAAGAGTAGTCCTCCTCCTGGGTCGTGGTGGAGGCGGGGCAATGGTGTCGTCACGCCCCCTCATACACTTGTCACATGAAAAGTAGGCACGTACGGATGAGAACATGTAAGGTGGCTCAAAGGCTTCTAACCTAAACTATAGTGGCAGAATGAAAATGTACTGTGAGGAGAAGACACTGTGTAAGGAGGACCTGCTCATAAATAGTAGAACTGCCTCGGCAGAAATGTAACGAGGATATTGGAGCTAACTACTTAAAAATGATTCATGTGCAGTACGGTCTAAACGACATTACAGCATCTGAATGTGGGAAGCCCCCCTGTCGTGTAAAGTGATCTGTGGAGAGGAACTTCTAGGAAAGATTCTCCTTTGGATGGGTAATTGACCATGGGCCTCATAAGGACGGAATGTTTCAAGCTGTGGATCGCAAATGCCACACTTCGGATGCAAGGTTTAATATATATATCTATATATATATATATATATATATATATATATATATATATATATATATATATATATATATATATATATATATATATATAGATATAGATATATATTGTATCCATCTATATATAGATCTCTCTCTGTCTGTATGTATGTGTGTATGTATATATATGTGTGTATATATATATATATATATATATATATATATATATATATATATATTCATCATCATCACCATTTATTTATATAGCACCACTAATTCCACAGCGCTGTACAGAGAACTCACTCACATCAGTCCCTGCCCCATTGGGGCGTACAGTCTAAATTCCCTAATATACACACACACACACACACACACACACACACACACACACACACACACACACACACACACACACACACACACACACACACACACACACACACACACACACACACACATATATATTATTGGGTGACTGTTTTATTTTGTAGTAGTCAACTTTTATTGGTCAGTATTGTGGCATTGTAGCACTACTATGCCACTACTCATATTCAAGCTGGCGGTTGTAGAACTACAACAGGTTGTCGGCATGCTGGCTCTTATAGTGCCACAATAGGTTGACACTAATTTTAAGTGTATTCATTCTGCTAGTAAAGCAGCCAGGGGCACCAGGAGGGGCCCTAGTGCTATTCAGCATTGAACCAATACTTTCTATGTGAGGGGGCCCAATGATCTCTTCTGACCTCCCCTAGAGGACTGAGCATGATGCTGAACAGGTTAGACTGTTTTATGCTATGACAGGGAGTCACACGGTTGCTGTCTATCTGTTAATTGTGTGTAAACAGCCCAGGCTGTGTAGTCTGGTGTCGGTTGCCACTAGGACGCCCCTCACAGTTCAATATCACAATTCCACTCAAAATTAGTGGGGGGGGGTAAAAAAAAATATAATTTGAAACATGATTCAAATAATAATATTTGTAATTGATGCAAACACATATTTATAAATTCCCTTTAATATTGTTTATTTATGATTGGCAAAACCAGAGCTGATGAGCCCAAACCTGTTTCATTGCTGACTGACCGGGTGAATACAAATATTTTGACACTTGGCAGATTCGGGGCGTCCATTACTGGTGCTTCTAGTAAAGCCAAACACACAAGGGGTCTGATGCCGAGTGGGACGTGCACCAGTGTGAGTAAAGTATCTTGCGTGAAATGGCTCTAGGTGGAGTGGGATAGGGAAGGGACGTTCAACGTGTCCCGGGGACAGTGAAGGCATATTTACACAAATACTGCTTGTGCAGTCCTGCATTTACACACATATGGTGGTGGAAATGGTCGCTGATGGTGATGACTTGATGTAAGCCAGGGGCATATCCTGCTGATGTGGGGGTGGACGTATCTCCAGTTGTGGGCGACTCTGCATATGGGCAGAAGAATCCTATTTATCTGTTACTCCCATTTTGCTACCAACTCTTCATTATCCCTATAGAGCAGAAAGTGGACCTAAAGCACAATTGCCCCCATTTACAGAAGGGCAGTGCATTATTGTCAGAGTGAGGCTCCATCCGCAGTCCCTACCTGTCAAGGTAAATGTGTCCAACTTACTGCTATAGGCATCATCTCCACTTATTCAAACCCGCAGCTTGATAAAGTTACCCCAAAAAGTCTGACTGTGACTCTCCAGCTATTAACCAAATTTACAACATGGCCTATGAGATTGTGGTTTAAAAAGTTAGTCATTCAGTAAATGTATGTGTTAATGCCAGTAAAATAAATCCAAATATAGGGCCTGATTCATTAAGAATCTTAACTCAAGAAACTTCTTATTTCAGTCTCCTGGACAAAACCATGTTACAATGCAAGGGGTGCAAATAAGTGTTCTGTTTTGCACATAAGTTAAATACTGACTATTTTTTCAGGTGTACAAATAAGCTATCAGGTATTTGTGTGCTACATGAAAAAACAGTCAGTATTTAACTTATGTGCAAAACAGAACACTCATTTGCACCCCTTGCATTGTAACATGGTTTTGTCCAGGAGACTGAAATAAGAAGTTTCTTAAGTTAAGATCCTTAATGAATCAGGCCCATAGACTTTTGTAAACCAGAAAACTCTACTAAAACACTAAAGATTTATAAAACAATTATCATGCAGTTTCAGTGCTATTTTTTACAATGAAATGATAGGTTGTAGTTATGAAACTGTTGCTTTTTAAGAAAATGTTATGTTTTGCATTATACTATTAAAATACATACTGCTTATTTTTATTTCCTCAATATACTCTAGTGGACATTTCTCAAGTGTTCTAGTAGGTAGAAAAGGTGGTTTTGCCCATATCAACCAGATTCTGTCAACAGTTTAGAAAATGAAAACATCTGGTTTGTTGCTATGGTTAATAGTTTTTTAAATAGGTAGGTAAAAAAATAACTAAACACTTAACTAAGTGCAACAAAAAATACAACAAAAATATATAAAATGTTCAGCTGGAATAATATAATTATTATAGAATTGTGTAACTTGATACTATTACTCTTTTTTTTATTGTATATTACTTTAATTTTTTGTTCATACTTTGTCATGATGGTGACATCAGTACTCAATAGTGGAACAAATAAATGTATAACAATACAGCAATTTTATTTCTGTTTGCTGTCTGCAAATACCCTACCTTTTATCTATTTAACACTGGGTGTCATCATTTAACATAGCAGGTCCTGTGCAGGAGTCTCCTTCTTCAGCACTGATGTGGATTCAACGCAAGCGAGATCAAATAGTACAGCAGATGACCGATGCCTGCCTGAATCAGTCCCTCGATGCTCTCATCTCAAACATGGTCATTTTCAGGGAAGATTATGAACTGATAAAATCAAAGAGCACACGGAGCGCAAAAGTCAGACAGCTGATTGACACGTGCGACATGCAAGGAGAAGTTTTTGCCAGGATCATTGTGCATAAACTGAAAGATAACAGGCAAAATGACCTCCAGCCTTTTCCAGAAATATGACCGAATTTGCAAATATCTTTTGTTTTTTTTCTGATTTTAAATGTGAAAATATGTGTTACATTTGTACTTGCATATGGTATTGTCTATTAAACTGAAAGTAGAGCCACTATATGACATTAATACCTATCCAAACCTATGTATTACACAGCTGACTTATACCCCATTCATACTGCACCAAAATCCCGGGTTTTTGCCGGGGTGAGCTCAAACGACCCGGGTCTTGGTGCAGTATGAATGGTACAAGTCAAAAATCCCGGGTCTAAAAACCCGGGTCTTCAACCCGGGATTTATCGAGGGGTAATTCCCGGGTCGGACCCGGGATGCCTGCACTATGAATGGTGCAACCCGGGTTGCACAGAAAACAAGCTGATTGGCTGTCTGCCTGTCTCTATATTAAATCTAACAGTTAATAAGAACTGTTCTTATTGCTCTAAACAAATTCACTGTCTGTTTAGAAGAGATAGATTGCTTGGCTGGGTTGACCCCTTAGATACCAGTGTGTGAAGTGTTAACTGTGTAGCTACCAGAGCACAGAGTGTGCACAATTGAGCAATTAAGTCATAGGTTTGTTATAGAGAAAAAAACCAGTCACCTTTCAATGACATCACCATTTTTCAGCCAATGAAAACTGCTCTGGTGATGACTTCCACAAATTGCCAGGGCACAGACTTGTGCAGTATGAATGGGGTCAACCCGGGAAATTCCCGGGTCCGAGGTGCAGTATGAATGGTGTTTCTGAGCTGGGACGCTCCGAGCCCCGGCAAAAACCCGGCTTGAAAAACCCGGGATATTGCCAGGGCGGCAGTATGAAAGCGGTATAATATACATAAAATATCTGGTGTGTTTGTACTAAATATGTCCACTGTGCTCTCGCTCACTTCTCTGCAGCAGATTACACTGTTAGGAAGGAGGTTATTTTCTAACAGAGCAGGCAGAGAGTGGCTGACAGTTTTGCATACTTGATTGTCAAAAATGACCGGATTTTGTTGGTTGCGTTGTAAACATGGGCTGTGGAAATGATACCATATTAATTTGGATGACTGCATTATCAGCTTTTTGACCTGCATCAGATCAAGACACTGTTTTTTAATATAGTTGCAGTTTGATGTCAGGTTATTAGTAATCAATTCATTTTACCTTCATGGTTCATATCTAAACATTTACATTTTTGGTCTACTGTGGTTCTAAAGGGCTGTGTTCTTCTAGGTTCTATTCAAGAGTTCTAATATAAATATATATATATGTATTTGTAAATTAATAAAAATCATTATGTAAAGATTATAATTTTTATGTGGGTGTGTGGTTAAATAAATATAAATAATAATGACAAGATGTTGAAATGTTAATTTTTTTAATTACTTATTTTTACCTGCTGATTAATATAACTTGGTCTAATATACATAAGTATACATATATATTATATATAATTTCTGCTGAAGTCATTAAAGTATTTTTACAGACATGCTTTCTCAAAAAAGAATACAAAAGTAAATTCTTCCCTACATACTTTACAACCCAATGTCTTAATATTAATCATGAGTACAAAATGGCCAGTTTGTAACTGGAATTCAGTGAGTTTACTGTATATAATCTACATTTTGCAGTATTACCGTTTCTTGTATCTATATTTCTGTATTTGTTTCTTAGAAGTGATTTTCCAAAGTATCAGCGACGTCTCTTTTGTACCAAAAACACATTTTCCTTATTTCTCAAGCATTGATGTTTTATATAGATTTTTTTATTTTATTTTATGTGTATGAAATACACACAACGACATATATTGTAACGAATTATGTGATTTTGCAATGGAAGTTGCTCAGCATGGAAATGGTTTCATCATCATCATCACCATTTATTTATATAGCGCCACTGATTCCGCAGCGCTGTACAGAGAACTCACTCACATCAGTCCCTGCCCCATTGGAGCTTACAGTCTAAATTCCCTAACACACACAGACAGAGAGAGAAAGAGACTGGGGTCAATTTTGATAGCAGCCAATTAACCTACTAGAATGTTTTTGGAGTGTGGGAGGAAACCGGAACACCCGGAGGAAACCCACGCAAACACGGGGAGAACATACAAACTCCACACAGATAATTCCATGGTTGGGAATTGAACTCATGACCCCAGCGTTGTGAGGCAGAAGTGCTAAACTCTAGGCCACCACGCTTCCTTTCATCATGTTCTGGTACACTTAGTCTAGTACTGGTGGTATAGTAGAGCTGTATTTTGTGAGACAAGTCTATCTTGTCCGTCAGTCAAAAAATACCCATCAGAATTTGTTAGCGTCAAGACATGACAACTTTAATTCAATGCTGAACATGTCCTGTAAAAGACATTAGGCAAAGCATGACCTAATTGGCCGGTAACATGATCAGTGCCGGCGTCAGCCATAGATTGCCAGAATGCCATATAGTGCTCAGCCCAACCTGGGAGTCGAAATCCTGACCCTAGCGCTGAGGCGCAAAAGTGCTACCCTCTAAGCCACTGAGCTGCCCATGTGCTATCATTTTTTTTTTTTTTTAAAGCCTGGGAACGTGCAATCAAAAACCCAATGTGCCCAAAAAAGGTGCGAAACCATAAAAAAGTGCACAAGGGGTGCGGTACTGGCCCCTTCTTTAAAAAGAAAGGGCCCTGGTCCCCGACCCCCGGAACCAAAAAGGTCCCTTAGGGGGCAAGGGTCTTCAGACCCCCTTCGCTGCGAGGCTAGGGGGGTCCCTTTAGCCCCTGGGATCCGCCAAAGCTTCACCCAGGGCTCAACAACTAGTCCACCCCCTAAGGGGAGGACCTACGTAGGTGTTCAGGGGGCCGGAGCCTAAGGGCCACACAACCCCCCCTAGATCGTCTCGGGGACAGGAGCCCAAAAGGGCCTACCCGCACCCAATAAAATCCAGAAACGTGAACACAAAAGAAAAAGTGCCAAATGTGAAGAAAAATAAATAGTGCCGAGTGGGTACGGCCCCAGCCTTTATTAGCTGCCATACAGTGTCAGACAAAGCCCTGTGATAGCATACAACAGAAATGTGGCAGCATTCCCTAGATATTAAACTATGTAAAAAGGGTTAAAGTTGCACTCTATGGGTGTGAATTAAGACTACCCAAGGTGGTCTTAATTCACATTTTCAATGGGCAGATGTTTGCACGGCTAAATGCATGCTTCTCTAACATGCACTCTAAAAACTAATGCAAGTACAACATTAAAACTGGCAAACACAAAGTGCTTGATTCATTAAAGAGCGTAAATGCTGATCTATCTATGCTGAGATTGATCTATTAAGAGATTTATATGTAAAAGGCTGTATTTGTGTAGATCGGCATTTATATGACATCTATACTGAGTACAATACTCAAACTCATTTAATTAATTATGATTTTAATTATTTATTCACTAATTGTACATCTAGTTAAAATCTATATTTTTCAAAGTAGATATTTTTCTATTAAAGATCCATCTTATCGTATATATCAGAGATATGCAAAGTGTGTGTGATTATAGGGAGTTCCCAGGTCATCCTTGGTGGTGATTACATCTACGTCCATACATACCCATAAAGAGAAGACTTGGTGGAGGCACAGATCAAGAAAAAAGTAAGTGATACAGACACAGAGAGATTACAGGTACACCCTTTAGCTGGAGTAAGGGGGTGTTATACATGCAACACTTTCAAGGTAGTCTTCATACCATGTAGACTGGAGAACTATGGGGTAGATGTGTCAAATCTTCTAAAAAGGAAAAGTGGGTGGTTTGCCAGTAGCAACCAATCAGATTCTAGCTATGATTAATCTACAACATTCTACAAAAT
Source organism: Mixophyes fleayi (assembly GCF_038048845.1). Lineage (NCBI taxonomy): Eukaryota > Metazoa > Chordata > Amphibia > Anura > Limnodynastidae > Mixophyes > Mixophyes fleayi. Next base: position 243,148,881 of record NC_134406.1, read on the forward strand.
GATAGCTACAATCTGATTGGTTGCTATGGGGCAAACTCTCTACTTTCTCTATTTCGAAGGTTTTATAAATCTACCCATATGTCTCTTTGTCCATCAGAGAGATTAGCTCCCAAGTCTGCAGTCAATGCTTTCTCAAGTTCCATATAACATGATTCAATACTGATTAAAGACAGATACAATACTAACTTTGGACAGTAGATGGCAGTAACACTCTATAAAATATGTGAACAGTAACACTACATCTATTGTTTATATTATAAAACTATATTGCTTAAAACAAAGAACAATAGTAGTCTATTTGTTAATGGTTTTATATAAAAATTCTAATCTATATGTTTATGGATGTGCAAACATTCACTTATATTTCTATGACTTGTCTAGGAATTGCAAACATTCACCAACCTTTTTGTATGAGTTGCAGAATCATCATGTATTCATACATAGTTACAATACATACAATCGTCAATAAGAGACGATTATATATTTATGCATAGATATATGTGCTTCAGCTATTATTAGGTAAAGCATGATAAACACATTAAAGTCTCCTGTTATAGATATAAGATTATTATTATTTTTTGGGGCTTTCATATAGATATACCTTGTGCGGTATCTGTTGGAGTAAGTCTGTCAATGACCTGTTTTTATCAATGACTATTTTTTGTAGTTGGTACCAGTGTTTTAGTTTTCCCTGTCACAGTCATCGCCCAATGTTGTGCTGATTTTTTCCTTGTCTGGTCAATTTCTGTAATGTTGTCTTCCCTGCCTATGGCATATTGTTCAGTAATGTCAGAATCTGTGGGAGCACTTTATCCCAGTGTGTGGGGTGTGTGAGCTTAATTATCTATTTATTTAACAATCCATTCACTTGCTCAACCACACTGGCAGCTTGTGAGTGGTATGAAATACGGAAGACCAAGGGGGCTCCATCTTATTGTCACATTCTCTGATCCGTGAAGATTTTGCCATTATGGGCCTGAGTCATTAAGGAAATTAAGGAGTAAATCTTCTAACCAGGTTACAATACAAGGGGTGCAAATTAGTTTATTATTTTGCACATAAGTTAAATACTGGCTGTTTTTTCATGTAGCACACAAATACTTGATAGCTTTATTTTTACACTGAAATTTAAAGTTGATCTAGGACATGCCCTAACCCAACTATAAATCTGTCCCCACATTTTAAATTTACCTCCCCCTCCAATGCAACATGGTTTTGCCCAGGTGCAAAGTTAGTCCTTTTTTATGCTTTGCTCTCCTTAATGACTCAGGCCCTATATGTTTAAATTATCATCGGCATCCTTTACTGTAAAACAAGTCTTTGCTAGAAGTATTCCTGAATAAGTGGTTATCGCAGTTGAATAATATATCACTCTTCCTCCAATTTTTGGCAGGACACCTATGGAAATGTAGCTTTAACTCCTGTATGAGCGAATATAGTTAAAAAAAAACATGTCCAATACGGCCTAATTTTTTAAAAGAACATACAATTAAAAAAAAAAACACGTGGGCGTGCGTCTCTTTTCACAATCAAACTAATGATCAATAATATAGATGGATAATGGGTTTGTTCATAATATTATAACCGTAAATCTGTGTTCATAAATTGAATTGCAAGTCCATAAATTTACCAATTATAGGCTCAAACAACATGTTGTTGGTGTAGAACGTATTATGCAGTTCTTATGCCTCTTTTGATTTATATTTTAGAATAGTAAATAGCATGTACATCCATAAAGATGTTATTAAATCATCCAACTTGTGAATAAACTTGAAATACCATAAAGCTCGGTTACGGCTCTTGGGGACCCGGTGCACTTAAGACAGGGGGCCCCCTATGGTCTAATATGGCTATTATTTTAGACAAATACACGTGCAGTACTGTGTGCACTATTGTTAGGTGAACGCTGCTCTCCATCAGCAGAGTGTAACAGATACTGGATACACTACTAATCTTGATTAGTGCTGGCTTACCTGAGGTGCGTAGTCTAATGATCTCCCCGGTGTTCACCAAGAACCGCCGCAAGGCGGAGTGGGCTTCGCTGCCAGGAGTCGCAGGTCGCGGTCCTCAGGTTCGCCCCAAGATGTAGTACAGCGGAGTGGAGCGGAAGATGCGGAGTCAATCAAGCCGGGTCGGTACACAGGAATGGAGGCAGGCAGAATCAGGAGGCAACTCGGAGTCAATCAAGCCGGGGTCAGTACACGGGTCACAAGGATAGAGGGATGGTCAGCAAGCCGGGTCGGTACACGGGTCACAAGAATAGAAGGATGGTCAGCAAGCCGGGTCAGTACACAGGGGTTGGAGAGCCAGGACAGTCAAACAGGCAGAGATCAGAACACAGGAAGACACAGGAGACTGGAAGACACAGCAATCCACGAAGCACAGGAGCCAGGAACAGGTAAGTGTTGCTCTGACACTCAGCGAGTGTCAGAGTGAGATTTTTATACTGACAGGGATTCAAAATCCCCGCCTCTGGGTTGCGGTCATGTGACCGCCGAACCCGGAAGTGCGGCATCCGGACGGAGCGGCGGAGAGCATGAAAGTTCGTAACACAGAGCAAGCAGGATGTACCTCCCAACAGTCCTTATACCTCCCAACAGTCCTTGCAGTTGGACCAAATCTTAACTAAGCGTCACTCAAATTCGGGACTACCCCCACTAGATTCAGGACAGTGGGCAGTTGCCACAACATTAATTTAATAGCCTACACATTTAATAAATCAAACTATCCTCCCCAATAAGCCCCAATATTTTTACAATTAGTAGTATTTTCATTTAGTAAATAAACCTATTTCCCTCTCCCCCAAAAACCATAAATAAATGACATATACATTTAATAAATTTATCTATTTCCCACACCCATCCTCGACATGAAATAATTCATATTCACATTTAATGAACAGCCCTCCTTCTACCCAAGTTTAGTTAATAGCCCCCAAACTACCAGACTACTAGAACAAGGTCAATATTACAAAGAGGATGAGGATATAGGAGGTAGAGAGGGTCACACTTGTGAAAGTTAACATTAAGAGTCTTAGGGTAGTAAACGGAGACAACAGAGGTGGAATAAAAGGGGCAGGGAGTGCGTGAGGAAGGAATTTTCGTAGAGTGGGGCCAGGTAGGCAACTGTGAAATGTGAGTTTTGTGTGAGTGTTTGAAAAATTTAAGGTTGGCAGCGGGTCTATTTGGGCAGGGCAGGGGGTTTCAAATGTGGGGAGCAGAATTCAAGGGATAAACAGGTGTTGTACAAGATTTTTAGGAAAATGAGTGTTTATTACTCTTAGGGGGTATTTAATTGTCCGCGGGTTCGAGCGCGGAAATACTATTACCGTTAATACGGTAATCTCTCAGGGAGCTGCGAGCTGAAATCCAGCGAGTAAATTACCGTATTAACGGTTTTTCCATGCAAGATTACCGTAATAATGGTAATCCTGTGCGGACCGCGGGATTTTTGCCAATCCCGCCGACAATTGAATATGCCCCATAGAAGAGATGTTACATATCACTGTAGAGGTATGTGAGAGAGAGTGATGATACACAAAAAGATGGTATACAAACAGAATATATGTTACACGGGGCTTTTTACATAGATGTTAGTGGGGTAATCCAGCCCCATGTCCATTTAACCAGCTCAAGTTGATCTTTCACGTGATTCAGCCTGGACCTTTTCAAACCTTTAACCATACATGCCAACTTTTAACATTTCTCCCCCGGGAGATCCAGGGGAGAAGACATGTCACAGGAGGTAGGAGGGGGCGTGGTGACGTTGTTGCGTCACCATAGCCCCGCCCCCTATAGAAAATGCCGAAATTGACGGCATTGAATAGCAGGGGCGGGGCTTAATGGCACAGTTAAGCCACGCCCCCACCATTGAATGCCGTGCATTTCTGCGAAAACGGGAGCCTCCCAGGAATTCCGGGAGAGTGGGCAAGTATGCCTTTAACATTGTACTAATGGGCAGTCCACATGCTGCCAGGGTGAAGTGCCCTCAAGCCTGGTCTGTGAGATTTATATTTAAATCTATAAATCTCCCACCCAAAATACCTTCCAGGAGACCTGCTTCGAAGTCTAGTGATTTCTCCTATGACAAATAAATGTTTTGCAGAAGAAACAGACCACCGACGTGACACCCAATATCAAGTCTTGGTTAATGGTATACTTAGAATGTATACTAAGTTCCCAACTCAGGCCCACCAAGCAAGCAGTGAAGGTAATAGTTAGCATTGGTAGTAATAATCTTAATCATCACCCAGTGTTCTGGATACAAGGTATGTCTTTGTATAGTTCAGGTATATTTTAGAAAGATGTTGACAGGTTTTCACAGTAATGAAGCAGTAGTAAGTATTCCTGGAATACACAAGTAGTGCATTGATTCTTCAGCAGGAATGCAGTGTTCATATAGTGGTCAGCACAATTGTCAGAGAACTAAGCTGTTTCTGTAGAGGTCACAGTATATGCAATTCAGGGATGGCAGATAGCGACCAAAAGCCATGGTCAGATCAGTATCCAGCAGTATACAGACAGTGATCAGGAGCAGAAGCCAAGGTCAGATACACAGATAATCAATAAAAGAGGACTGCCGCACCCGACCACAAATACTTTAAAAGTTTGTGTTACACATACAAGCTTAATATCACTTTTATCAGGTTATGTATATAAAAATTTACTTTCACTTTAGTTGTATATTACTGTAAATCATTATTAAATAAATGAAATAGCACCATTATCCTGCAAGACTACTTATGTCCTACAGCAAACATGTAAAATTATATATTTTATTTAATCCTCTGTTTTTAAGGTGTTCTAGCCCATCTATCCAAAAAGGTTTCTTTCATAAGAATTTTTGTTTAAAAAATAACACAAACCTGGGGTCAGACTGTTACTATGTTCATAAAATTCTTTCCTAATGTGAGTTCTCCCAGAATTCTTTTCTTGTTCTTTATCTTTATTAATACATTACTATATGTGTGTGGAGGAAGGGAAACCTGAGCCCAATATAGCAAAGAGGGGTCTCGAAAACAGTCCTCTTACTGGAAGTAGGAATGAACCACGGTCCGCTCATGTTCATTGCTGCTATGCTGCATCTCAGAACCAAGTATTACTCTATGGAGCTCTGTTGTAGAGGTGATGGATTAAGTCTTGAATAGTGAGTTACAACGGGAGCCAATTCCTAGTTTCAGTTATCAGGTAGGGGATGGAGGTGATCGGAGTAAGGGGAAGTTATATGAAAGGGCGGTTTCCAAAAGTGGACAAACCCTTTCAAAAGTTGATCCAGAGCCATAAAAATATATAAAAAGATTAGATGGCAATTTATATTAAATTATGACTTGCTTATCACACATTATTTATTAGATACAACCTATTAGTTACAAATACTTTTCCAGCAGTTGATGTTGCTTCAACTGGAAACCATTTAAAGTGTGGTAGAACCAATGTATATGGCCTCAGCCATGTCATTCTTTAGAGCTCATCTGATGCTCTACACAGTCAGCACCAATATCTATGTATATGGCAGGGCTGCGGGGTACATCTTTTATACCATTCCACTAGACAGTGAAGAGTAGCTTCTTCCATCACAAGAGGTTATATCTAAGCAACATTTCTTAGTGAATAAGTCACTGTTTTATATAAATGATTAAGTTATATATAACTCAGTGGCGCACGCAGGGGGGGGTTTCTGGGTCTCCATAAACCCCTCCCCTCCGCTAATGAAGTGCCCCACATAGCGGCACTGTACTATACAGCAGCCGCGGCGCTGTCAAAGAAGCGTCCGCAGCGGTGCTGTATAGTACAGTGCTGCCGAAACGGAGCTGCTGCGGCTTTTTTTTTTTTTTCTTTTTTTGGTGGGAGGGAAACCCCCCACCTAACAATCCTGCGTGCGCCCCTGTAACTATATATATTTATATTATATATAAAGCTTAGATCTTAAGGATCATTTATTTAAAATAATGACTTACCAAATAACTTTGGAAAACTGATCTGCATGAAAATTAGCATGCACAGAGCTATTGGAACGAACAGTGACTTATTTTGCTTTCAGTACCATTCGTACAGTTTAGGGGGTCAGTCTGCTACTGACGAACTTTCCACTTTCCCCCGAGGCAACAGATTACACGAAAAGCATGAGAGCGAGTTTTCTGCTTTTATTCCTGTTTAGTTTCAAGAAAACAATTTTGCATTTCTATTTCTGTATGACAATTTTCGATCACCATTTTTATCCAGTATTTCTTGTGAATTTTTGTCACATTAAACTTCATTTAACAATGTTTTGTCTTTGTGTTCTTGAAGGGGGGCATTACTATGCCTCAATATGAATATAATATTAAATAACAGATTTTTGTCAGGTAAGGTATTCTTTAATATTTTTTCTTTAACGTTTCAAAACTCTTTCTTATAGGAATATAGTTTTGTGTATCTCTTTTACTGTTCTTATTTGAGTATTAAGAGCATGAAATATTAGAATACCTTTTGGTATATATTTTTGCATACTTTAAATGGTCATTAGGGCAGAGAACCGGTTGTTAATTTATTTGAATCCCACCACTGTGTATGTATGTATGTAAAATATATATCATACGTTTGCAAATATGTGTAACAGAAATCTTTCAGTAAAGTGCTAGCCACACCCCCACATTAGGTTGGCCACACCCACTCGGCAAATGTCACTCCCACTTAGATGGGGGGCGCTAGTACCCTGTCTCGCTCAGGGCACTAAAATGTCTAGTTATGGCACTGAGTTGATCTGTGTTCACTTAAATGTGTTTCAATAAGCTTCTTTGTACTACTTAATATAGACCACATGGCACTTTGAGTGCTAATTTATATTTATATTGTAACATGTTTCACTAACATTTTCGGCGCCATATTTTGGATGCATGACATAAAGTCCTTAAGCAAACTATGACAGTCTCATAATGCTGCCGGATACAGGAACAGACATCGCTCATCGATTGGACAAAGTCATAAAATGTGAAATACACAAAATTGACAAGTGGAGCAAACAAGCATTAGAGGATGGTGTGGTTATACAAAAGGGGTATGGTCAGCGCCGGTGCGAGGGTCCTTGGCGCCCTAGGCACAGTCTGAAAATCGCCGCAGGTAAGATTCAATAGCCCCTTCCCTCCTCTCCTCCCCGTGGATTTCCGTTTTTTTTTCATTTGGAGGCGCCCTGCAGGTCCCGGCGCCCTAGGCAATTGCCTAACCTTGCCTAATGGGAGTGCCAGGCCTGGGTATGGTTTTATTAGAGAGGCTGATTCTGTATTTTGTAATATAAATATCTACTTAAGGTGCTCATATATGCACCACATGGCATTCTAAGTTTGCAATATTTAGCATATTGCGGCAGAGAATTGAATTACATTGTACAAGTGAAGCCGCTTCTGTTGATTAGCAGATGACAGGTTGTCTAGACTTCTGTTGCGGTGCAGCTGCTTGTGGAGTTAGTGCTTCTTTCCGATAGGACTTTTTCTTGTTTTCTCCCTCACAGATAAAAAGAAGAGGATCCCCCTGAATTTAGGTGAGCATAAATTGGTGGGGGACAGTATTTTTTTGGCAATGCACTATAGGTGCCATCGGGCCCTGGAGTCTAGGGCATGCTGGCACATGTAGTTCTACAAGCGCCAGTATACCCAAGCAGTTTAGGGCTGCCAGGGCTTGCTGGAACAAAGTGAACTTGTACAGTGCCATTTTTGTTGTTTTATGCTGAACCAACAGACTTTCAATCAGCCCCAACAACTTTTGTCCTGTCTATTTAAATGTTACTAAACTACTGGTTTATGTAAGGAATGTATCCATTATTGTTTAATGTAAAATGACCTTCTAAAGTCATAAAAATATCACCTCTGTATCAACCTGCAAACAATGCAAAGTATAAATAATTAAAGGCATAGACAACCATCCCAACTACTTTACTTCTTTCTCCCCTACTGTTTAATAACCACTTTTGTTTCCCTGGTCAGGAATTCTCTATTTCTATTTCTTGTGCATGTTCAAGTTGGAATGTATATAGCATAGAATTTTATAGTATATAAATAACGTTTTTTCCAACCAATGCTTTTTGTTCCGGAACAAATTTTGAACAAGTAAACCTATTATCTAATTTAGAATATATCACACTGACATAGAACCACTGCAAGAGCATTCTAAGAATTTCTGGCAACTTAAAGGTCAGATTTGTCACATGTGCAACTGAGATTTAGTTAAGCTGAGTTCCATTAGTTTATGGTGCTTGTTTTGGACATAGAATCCATGTCAGTATTATTTACAGCTGACATCTCTTTGCCACAATACATTGTTTTGTTGTTGTCAGTGTCAGTTAAAGGAAAGATAACAATGTATAATGGGTGAAAAGGTAACAACAAAAGAGAAGATGTAGCATTATTGTGAATTTTATACATCTATAACCCACCTCCACTTGGCATGCAATTATGAGTGATTAATTCATTTAATTTCTCCAGTCAATCAAAATTCAACATGTCCTTTCACTTGTCCACACACTATGGGCTAGATTTACTAAGCTGCAGGTTTGAAAAAGTGGGGATGTTGCCTATAGCAACCAATCAGATTCTAGCTTTCATTTATTTAGTACATTCTACAAAATGACAACTAGAATCTGATTGGTTGCTATAGGCAACATCCCCACTTTTTCAAACCCGCAGCTTAGTAAATCTAGCCCTATGTATGTTAGACCTGTCTTTGGTGTTTTACTGCTTAATTTGCCTTTTTACATACTTGTCAGGTGAGAAACACATACATGTCTTTCATGGACCTGTGAGTGTTCAGAAAAGCTGGGCCCTTGTCCTGAACTGACATCAGTGAGAATGCCACCCGTCAATTCACCGTGAATCAATGCCATGTGTGAGAATGCAGCCTATCAATTTACTATAAAACAGACAGGGTTGGGCTGGGCCAGACAGAAGAAGTTTATTTTGGGCCCGTTCAATGACCGGCCCAAGTCTCTATTGCTTGTCCGGGACCAGCCACCTACTATTATTGGCCGCGGATCCTTCCGATCCGTCCCCCCTCCCTCCCTTCTCTCCCCCTTCCCCTCCCCTCTCTCTCAGAGCCCCGGTGTCTCTGCACCTCTCTGGGGGTAATTCTATCTAGAGCGGGGCTTTGAGGTCTACTCCAAACTCAGGCTCCGTGACAGGCAAGTCAGATGCAAACAAGGATCAGTGTCCCAACCTAAAACAGTAGCACCTCTGGTAGGATAGAGGTACTGCAGGTCAGATACAAATTAGGATCAGAGTCCTAACATAATGTTAGAGGTGGTAAAAAATAATTTTGAGATTTCACAGCCTACTCAAAGTCTTTGGACCTCAAAATTGTCAATTACTGGAATTTAAATAACATGTAATTATAAAAACAATAGGATAAATTAGATATGAGAGAAATTGTGTAAATATTTGCGCAAATTAAGTTTTGTGGCAGAACAGGATGTTTCACAGAGATGTGACATCCAATGGTTCAATCTTTGAATTCCACTTTAGCTGCACCATTACACAGAATTAAATTCCCACTATATTTGTAATTTGTGCATTCCGTGGTATCTACCGTCTATGAATAAAGTTGAGAAGATGACAGTTGATTCATTTTGATTTGAGGTCTGGTTGGGTAAGGATTGGGATCATGTAAAGCCAAATTCTGCTGGTGAAACGCACTAAATTGCACAATCACGTGTGGTGTGACGGGAATATTTCGCAGAACAGTTTTTGAAACATTGCTCATCTTTAGATTAATAATATGTATTGTTTTTCTACACATGGTCCCAAGAGAATTGGGAGTCTGCCGCATTGACTTGTGTTGTTGTGTTGATCATACTGTACATTCTGCGTGACTAAAATAAACCAGAGGACTTGTGGCTTCTTGACAAGAAAGCAATGTCCGTATCATTTACCAAGAAAAACTTGGGCTGCTTGTTTCAGTACATGTTCCCTGTTAGTTAAGCTGCAAGTTCAGCAAACTCTCTCTGTCATTTTCTCTGATGCTTTGTCTGGTTATTTGTTTTATAAATTTCCAGTAGAACAAAAACGTTCCTGATTGAATAACCACAAAGGTAAGCTTTGGGTGAAGCTTGTATAAAATATCATCTGTCTTCAGTAATGTGAGCATATAGCAAGTAAGTGGATGTGTTTTATTGAGGCAAAGTAAGCTCTTTATAAACAGATATGCTATTTTATTTGTATAAAATAACAGCAGAATACATGAGTAACAATAATACTGTAATCATTTATTGTAGGCTATATTGCTACATCTGCTAAGTACTGAAATAAAATAAATACTAAATGTAACTATTAAGCAGTGATGACTGTACTTAGTATTAGGAAAACTTTTTCAAATAGTTTGACTTTTATAACAGCCTTGTATAATTTATAATGGCCTCCTGGCTGTATATGGTTACTGAATATGTTAATGACTTATAATACACTGTAAATTACAATAGAGGATAAATTATACTCTATATCTTATATTACTTATTTTATAACTGTGCCTACACAACTTGTTTATTCAATGTTTTATGTTATTTATTTATATTCACTATTATTTATCTTGTTTTGTTTATATTGTGCCTTTTGAAGATATTTAACTTTGATGGTGACTGTTATTAATCACTACATTAATGATCGGAAAACATCCCTGTTCTTTATAGTAAGTTGGTTGTAAGATGTTGTTTCCTGCTGTGATTTAGCCAATTAGACTGATACAGTGTAAACAAGACCTGTAGTTCAAAGTGATCTCACTCCTTCACTTCCACTCTAAAGTCCTGCATCTAATACCCCAAAAAACAAGCAAATAGTAAAGCTGGGTACACACTACAGAAATTTCGACCAACATTTTATGCCGAGCGATTTTACATGTGATCGATGTTCCGATCACTCGGTCCATGGACTGCATACACACTAGCCTTGTTTAGGACGATAAAGGGAAGAGCGGACGTCCCTTTAGCGACTTTTTACAGCCGTGTTGTCGTGAGCAATGACTGTAATTCACTGTTGTGGATCGGTCGGAAGTTTATACACACTACACAGCGGAAACAAGATTGGAACGAAAATATTAAATGGTACGACCAACCAAATGAGGCGATAATCGTCCATTTGGGCAGACTTTCGACCATCGTGTCACTGCACACACTGACCCGACTTTTGAACGAGCGGTCGTATGTCGGCTGATTCAGCCGGTTATTGGATGAAAACCGTGTAGTGTGTACCCAGCTTTACTTTGTAGGTGATTTGCCTTTTGCCAGTAAAACAAAATGAAACCGGATAACAAGGGAGAGATTAGAAATTAGTTTTTTTGGGGGTAGGTTTGGTTTCTAACAACTGCTGATACCTAAGAAAGCACCAATATACTGTAGCAAATACTGATATATTAGAAAGCATTGATATACTCTAGTGTCAAATCCTCCTAACATGAGCAGAGTCTAGAAGTACTGTAGACCTGTTTACACTTGGGGGAGGAAGTTAGCCAAGCACGTGAAGCAACTCTCATGTTACATGCCAAGTACTAATGTACAGTGAGAAAAACACAAAAACATGTCGCAGCTGAAATAACGTTTATGATGCTTTTTCCTGAGCACAGTACTGAAAAAAGTAATATATATTTTGCATTTTGTATAATACTCCATTGGTTCAACTCACAACATATACAACACATTGTTTGGAGTTAAAGATCATTTTTTTCTTCAGTAATAGTATTGTGTGAATTTTTAACATAGCTTTTGGATCATTTTTAACAAAGCTTTCTCCATTTGAGAGGTCACAAGGTCATTGAGTAATGTGTCAAAATGACAATAATATTGAAGCATGCGCCCATAGTCATTATAGGAAGAGGGTTTCCAAAGCTAAATTCATCTAGTTAATTGCTAGCGAGAAAAATGTATATCTGAATAACTTCTTTTTCCATACAGCTCTAATGGATTTGCCAGTACATTCCATACAGGGCTTGTTCACACAAATGCGTAGTATATTTGTAAAAAAAATACATGAAAAAAGTGTTCTTTAGACACATTGTGGAAACACCTTTTTATACATTTTCATGTTCCTTTCATTCGTTGCTCTTTTACTATGACAATGGATAGCACTGGTAGCGTGCAGTAATGCATAGGGAAAAGGCCATGCCGAGTTTTAAAATTTTAAATGTGATATAAAAATGTTAGTATGCAACGATAGGAGCAAGTCCTTAAGGAACTATTCATCCTATTTTTAATGTGCTTTTTCCTGTGTTAGTTAGTGGATGAAGAGTGCACTAACAGCAGAGAGGTGTGAACAAGTCTCTGTGAAAAGTGCCAGACTGTGGCATGAAGGGCCCATCGGGGGACTGCAACACAAGGGGCCCACCAGTGGGGGTGTGGCCGGCCATCATAGAGGCGAGACACTAGAGTGGGAGTGGTCAGCCCACAAAGGACAGCTAGCACCATAGTGTAGTATATAAAGAATGCAGTGTGTATATAAAGAGTACACAGTCTTGAGCTGCCCCTTTGATTGGGCAGAACAGTCACCAAAAATTGGGATTGTCCCACTAGACTCAGAACATTTGACAGACTGTCCTACCTGTTCTTGTCATTTTCACCACCTGAGCCTGCTGGTTTCTTTAGTTGCGGCTTGTCTGGATCCCAGAATGTTCGGGGCTTTTTTTTTTATAAAAAAATGGGTGCATTTAGAAAATTTCAACCAGCCCCAGTGTTAAACCAATAGGAAACACCATTAATACTTAGGCCTTCCTCCAGCCCCAACATTAAAGTAATAGTATTCCCATTTAATAAATAAACCTATTTCCCTCCCTCAAAACAGCCCCAGCAATAGATTATTAGCATTTGCGTATAATAAATATATCTATTTTCCGCAACTGTCACTGCCATTAAATAATTCATGTTTATATTTAATAAATAGACCTCATACTCCTCAAACTCAGCCTCATTTTAAATTAATAGTCCCCACTATAAATTTAAATTGCCCCACCATCACCCCACAAACAAAATAGCACCCATTAGTTAGCCACCACCTAACACACATTACATTTCCACAAGCCCGCTGTGCTATCACACACACATTACTGTGCCCCTTCATCACCATGCTGTGCCCCCTTATGATCACACTGCGCCCTCAATGCTGCTTAAGCTTCCCCCTTCTCCTGCCACCCCCCTTTATCACTCTGCTGCCATGCTGCTTCCCCCCCCCCTTCTCCTAGCCTCCCCTTCATCACCCTGTGCCATGCTGCTTTGGCCCCCCTTCACCACCCTGTGCCATGCTGCTTTGGCCCCCCTTCATCACCCTGTGTCATGCTGATTTGGCCCCCCTTTATCATCTTGTGCCATGCTGCTTTGGCCCTCCTTCACACTCTGCCCTGCTGCTTTGGCCTCCCTACACACTCTGCCATGCTGCCTTTGCTCCCCCTTCACACTGTGCCATCACTCTCTGCCATGCTGCCATTGGCCTCCCTTCACTCTCTGCCATGCTGCCTTTGGCCTCCCTTCATACTCTGCCATGCTGCCTTTGGCTTCCCTTCACACTCTGCCATGCTGCCTTTGGCCTCCCTACACACTCTGCCATGCTGCCTTTGCTCCCCCTTCACACTGTGCCATCACTCTCTGCCATGCTGCCATTGGCCTCCCTTCACTCTCTGCCATGCTGCCTTTGGCCTCCCTTCACACTCTGCCATGCTGCCTTTGGCCTCCCTTCACACTCTGCCATGCTGCCTTTGCTCCCCCTTCACTCTCTGCCATGCTGCCTTTGCCCCTCTTCACATTCTGCCATGCTGCCTTTGCCCCCCTTCACACTGTGCCATGCTGCCTTTGCCCCCCTTCACACTGTGCCATGCTGCCTTTGCTCCCCCTTCACTCTCTGCCATGCTGCCTTTGCCCCTCTTCACACCCTGCCATGCTGCCTTTGCCCCTCTTCACACCCTGCCATGCTGCCTTTGCCCTTCTTCACACTCTGCCATGCTGCTTTGGCCCCCCTTCACACTCTGCCATGCTGCCTTTGCTCCCCCCTTCACACTCTGGCTATGCTGTCTTTGCTTGCCCCTTGCTTCCATTTCATCACTTACCTTATCTATCGGCATCTTTCTTTTATTTTCTTCCCTTCTTCTGTCTTCTTTAATCTTGCGACTCCTCTCTGCGCTGTTCTTCACTGTCGTCATCATGCTCGACATTCAGTGCGGGCGGAGCAGAGAGGAGGAAGGAGGGGCACCGGTGGTGTGATCACTTGACCATGGGTTTTCTTGTTTGTTTGTTTGTTTTTTAAAGTGTCTGCTCCCCCCACCTAGGAAGAGAAGAGCGAGCAGTGTCGGGGCCTATCGGGGGATATCTGGGCTCCCTGGCAGGCCAGCCCGACCCTGCTTGTGAAGACTCATATATAAACTACATAATTTCTGTCACAGACTGAAAATAAACAATATTTAAGCCATACTTTCCAACTCTCCTGGAATGTCGGGTAGGTCTCCCGGTAGAGCTGGTAATTCTCCCACATCTGTTCACTTCCTAGTGAAGTGGGCAGATTTCAAGCCTCCATGATGCTATTCTCCGGGAATCGCATCATTTTGCCCCCCCCCCCCGGGTAAAATGATGAGTTTGCATTATTGCGCCATAAAATGACATGATTTACAGAGCCCCGCCCCCTTACACCCACCTCCACACCGAGACTCACGGAGGTCAATCTTCAAAGGTTGGCAACTATGATTTAAGCTGTATTTCGCTTTTTTAACCAATATAAACCAGGCAAAATACATACATTAACAAATCTTCTTGTGACCTGGTCTGAAATAGGCAAAGGTTCCAGAAGAACACTTAGGGGGAGATTCAATGGCAAGCTATGTGCCGCACAGACATCACCGCACGGCGGCGCACATTGCCAGCCATTGCAGTAGGAATCTCCAACATGTAGTGCGAGGAAAAATGAACGGAGATTCCTACCACAACATTGGCACAATGTGTCTCTGTGGATGATCCGGAGACAGATCACACTGAAATAATTCTCCCCCATAGAGGGGGATTTCCGCTGCCCAGAAACCCCTCCATGCTCAAATCACATGATAGTGCTCAAAAACGCCACTACCATATTGTGCAAGCATAACGGTATCAACTAGGCTGCAGCTTCTTTATTTAATATTGGCTCTTTCATCCCCATTGTCAAAGTTGCACTATTTTACAGCTGTGCCCCTGATGTCATGCCTCATCTTTTACTGGCAACATTTTTTTTATTATTATTTTTTTTTACCAGGACTCAGAGAGAGAAGAGGACGTTTTACTTCCATATTTTGCACCCTAAATTCTGGTGTGTATTATGCACTTAAGCATTTTATGCTGTAAAAAATATGGTATATATTTGGGTTGGAGGGTAGATAATAGTAGCGACCCTGGCACCACAAACAACAAATAAGCAGTCAGAAATGCTAGGTTAGATACCATTGGCTAGGTTAGATACCATTGCTTAATGAATAGGGTTTTGAGGCTGAGAGAGACCTTAGGTACTAAAGGTAAAGTCTAATTGGTATCAGAGGATTAGTAACCCTGATTTAGAGTGGTATAATCTGGGTACTAGGCTACTGGCAGGAAGATTGAGACTATTACACAAATTGTGAATCATTTTACATTTCACAATTTACATTGGCAATCCTAAGGCATATTTATTCCTGTTTCTATGGATTATTCATATGAGGCATTTAAATTAATTTGGTGGCTACAATTAAAAATGGGCCATAATATTATTTTACCATAGAGCTCCATATACATACTGCAATCCAGCTGTTCAGAATGACTATTGTGCAACCAAACCTGTTTACAACATTGCCCACACATAGAGGACCAGATTGAACAGATTTGGCCAGTGGGTGGGGCAAATGAAGGAATGGAAACGGCTCAATGTTTCCTGTTTTCCAAGGACTACACAGTCTGCAGCAATATCCACGTCTCTTGTAGACCAAGAGAACAATCTAATATTATTGTAATTATGTGGCTGCAAAAAGGTGTTGAATATTAAAATTATTTCCACTAAATATTTTTCTTTTTATCCTTTGTGACATCATCTTTATTTAGTCAATAATAAATACCAGGAGATATATTTACTAAAGTGCGGGTATGAAAAAGTGGAGATGTTGCCTATAGCAACCAATCAGATTCTAGCTGTCATTTTGTAGAATGTACTAAATAAATGATAACTAGAATCTGGTTGGTTGCTATAGGCAACATCTCCACTTTTTCAAACCTGCAGTTTAGAATATATACCCCCAGGAATCAGACTCAGTTGCTAATGTAATATAGTATAAAGCATGGCTTTCAACTATCTTGTCTGTTCTCATCTAGGGTCATGTTACATATGGAATACTGATATGCAATGTCCTATGAATATTACTAATATTCCTTTTCTCCTCCAGCTTAGGCCGTGAAAATCACCGAACATGTCGCTACCTTGGACTTTAATTTGCTCTAAGCAAAATGATGGGAAAAATGAAATCAACAAACTAGATTCCCAGAAAAAAACGGTGAAAAATCTAAATGATAAAATGAAGATGAAGCAAGAAATTACATTATTTAATGGAGTTTCCTTAATAGTTGGCAATATGATTGGATCTGGGATTTTCGTGTCTCCTAAGGGTGTTCTAATGTATAGTGAATCTTTTGGACTGTCCCTCTTGATCTGGACACTAGGGGGAGTTTTTTCCATGTTTGGAGCGCTGTGTTATGCAGAACTAGGGACATCGGTCATAAAGTCTGGCGCAAGCTATGCTTATATACTGGAAGCCTTTGGAGGATTTATTGCCTTCATCAGACTCTGGTCATCATTACTCATCATAGAACCTACCACACAGGCAATTATTGCAATTACATTTGCTAACTATATTGTACAACCAATCTTTCCATTCTGTGAGCCGCCCTATGCAGCCGTTAGATTGATTGCTGCAGCGTGTGTTTGTAAGTATAGATTTATAATGATATTTTTGTCATGTTACACTTTTTATGTACTTTACGTCTACTTTTTTTCTAAAACTGAAAACATGAGACCTCATCATTTTATTAAGCTAAATCAGAGAATACACTCTACTCCAACTCCACTAAATTCTTAACTTATTTAATTTATTATAAAGAAAAAAAAAATGAATAAAGATAGACTGCATTTAATTAAGGAAACAAACAAACATAAAAGCAACTTTTTTTTAACTGTCTGCGACTTCCCATTAGTAATAACAGACTTTGCCTGGCCTCATTGTCTTAGAGCAATTTATTGTGACTTTGATTGGACTCAGAAGACCTTTTTCACTCCTCAACTAAATTACTCATCTGTGTGTCCGCACTTTCAATGGGTTGGGGATAAAGCAACTTGAACCCAAATAGATCCTCAGAATATTCACAGCAGCACAGATTATTTCAGGCTATGAATGTGAGCTCTTGCAGGCAGCGGTGTCCACTTATGTCATTATATTAGTATGGACTACATATGATAACGTCGATAAGTCACTTACAAACCGCAAAAAGTGCAGACCTGCAATGCCTCTGTATGTGGAAAAGTATGTATAGTTGTCAGCCCAGCAGGGCCGTATTAAAGGAATGGAGGCCCCTGGGCTAAGGGGGCCTCCATTCCCCTGTGAGGCCCCTTTAGCCCCCCGCCCCAAGCACTTACCTCTTTCAGTCTCCTGTCACTGTAGTCCTTCTGCAGCACGCTGTAAGCTCCTTACTAAGGAGATGTCGTGAGAGTGAGACTCACGAGATCTCCTCAGTAAGGAGACTACTGAGAGCCGCGGAAAGACTACATTGACAGGCTCAGCAGCATTGATCGGGCTGGGGGCGCCCCCACCCTCGCACCGATCAATAATGCTGCTGAGCACTGTCAAGGGCCCCCTGGATGCCCGAGGCCTGTAGCCCAGTTAGACCTCGGGTTAATCCGGCCCTGCAGCCCAGTGACTACTTAATGGGCATGCCCATTTCATGCTCATTAGAACTGCCCACAGAAAGTCAATCTGCACCTAGCTTGTTGGATTTACAGACTGCCAGGAAAATGTGCATGGTGGAAAGAGTGAAATGTCACTTCGATGTCTAATCTAGCACTACTATATATCCAGCCCCTTTTTCAAGTAGATATTTTACAAGTTTCTCCTAATATACTGCTCAGTTTAGTTATTATTATTTATTTATAAAGCATGTTACACAACACTGTATGCAAATAATTTGCCTACAATGACATGCACCAGAAGGTAATTATGTTCCTGCCCAAATGAACTTTCAATCTATGAGGGCACACTTCATACATAATGTAGCAGAATAACAATTGTAGCAGTTTGCGGGAAAGTGTGTGGCTACTGTAAAGCAGAAGAATTAACAGCTACTAATAGCTTTTGGCAGCTCTACTTTTGGTGCAGTTTCCAGTTGTGTGGTGCGGTTGGAATGAGGAGAGACGTGGGAAGGTGGAGACATGAAAGATGAATTAGTCTTTGTGAAAGTCTACAGCTGCTGGCAACCATGGCTGAAACTCCTTCCCGTTCTGGATAAGACTTTTACTTTTGTGCTGGGTGGGTAGTCTTGTGGTCAGTAGAGGAGTGGTGCACCACTGGGCACCATAGCAAAGTTTGGACAGGGGAACGGTGATGCACTTTTCACCTCCTGGGCCCCCTCTACTGTATTGTGAGGGGCATCTGCTGAGTAGGCACGGTCCAGCGCATGCGCCCAGTGCGCATGCGCCGTACTGGAGATTACCTGTCTCTACGGCATCAGCACAGAGACAGGTAATCAGGAGGAATGGGGGCAGAGGCAATGATGGGCATCCTCACCTCCATGGCCAGTAGTCACTGCACCCCCTGTACCCACGATAGTTATAGCCCCGCTTGTGGTTAACTTTCAGCTGATTAGCTGTATGCCTGTTATATTTGTTTGGCCTGAGGCATAATGCTGGACACAGAGCCAGGACACTTATTGCACATGTTCACAGTAGCTGTGGGGACAGCTACTGCCACCAGATAGGCAGCAGAGATCAACAAGGGATGAACAGAGATTGCAGCATCAATGACAGTTGAAGTCAATGGTTCCAGCAGCTGAACTGAAATGGAATACATTAGATCTTCAAAACAACCCTGTGTGATGACACTCCTTGGCATTGCTCTTTAACATCCCACTGCCTTCACAAATTGTAAATTGCTTTATATTTGTGTGAAGTTGATAGTGAGGGAGGTACGCTCCAAGCTGATCTAAAGTGCAGCCATTTCTAACTGTTGTGTGCATGCCATTATTTAGTTGAAAGGAATGTCTTAAGTTAACCATGAGAGTGAGGGGACAACTTCACTTTATTTATTGCATGTGACCCAATTGCCAATAGATTAGTAGGTATTGCTTGGTAAGGATTTTCAGGGGTATAATACTATGACTCCTCCCAGGCATGAATGTATACGCCCTTTTTTTACTCAACATGCTACCAAAACTCTTATCCATTCTCTCATCATTTCCCATCTTGACTATTGCATCCTCCTCCTAACTGGCATTCCTGACACCCATTTTCCCACACTTCAATCCATCCTAAATGCTGCTGCAAGACTGATTTTCCTCTCTCACCGCTTTGCAAATTCCTACACTGGCTTCCTGTGTCCTCCAGAATCAAATTCAAATTACTCACCCTTACCTACAAAGCCCTCAACAACACCACCCCTGCATATATCTCAAATCTCATATCAAAATAATCCCCCTCCAGCCCTTTTAGATCCACTTCTGACCTGCGCCTTGTCTCATCTCTGGTGACCACCTCTCATTCCCGCCTACCAGACTTTTTCTGAGCTGCTCTCCACCTATGGAATTCCCTACAACGCTCGATAAGACTTCCCCTCAGCCTTCAAATCTTTAGACCCTCTTTGAAAACCCATCTCTATTTTAGAGATGACCTTACCTCCGATAACACTATTCACACTAATGCACCATCACAATTATCCCAGTCTCCACTCTGAGCCACATTTGTTCCTCTTGTTCCAGCTGTGCCGTCTTCCACTTAGAATGTAAGCTCTCTAATGAGCAGGATCCTCCATACCCTTTGTCTTCATGCCTCTGTTTATTTTGTCTACCTTGTATGTCCCTGTTCTATTTATGTCCTGTTTTCCCTATTGTATGGCGCTGTGGAGCACTGTGGCGCCTTACAAATCTACAATAATAATAATAATAATAATAATAATGGATGTGGGAAAAGCCACATAAGTGTAGGTATAGGCATGGTCATACCAATGGCGCAGCGACCTTCGGCTATTTGCCACAGGACAGCACCGCATTTCAGCACCTGCCTGGCAACAGAGGAAAGGGTCCCCAGCCGAGAGGAGCTAGGAAGCCAGAAATAAAGCAAAGAAGAACGAAAAAGCAAAGAAGCAGGCAAGAAGAGAAAAGAAAAACTTAATTATATTACTTCAGAGAGGACAGTGGAGGAGAGGTGGATGGAGAGGACAGTGGAGGAGAGGGGGATGGAGAGGACAGTGGAGGAGAGGGGGATGGAGAGGACAGTGGAGGAGAGGGGGATGGAGAGGTGGATGGAGAGGAAAGTGGAGAGGACAGTGGAGGAGAAGGGGATGGAGAAGACAGTGAAGGAGAGGGGGATGGAGAGGACAGTGGAGGAGAGGGGGATGGAAAGGACAGTGGAGGAGAGGGGGATGGAGAGGACAGTGGAGGAGAGGGGGGTGGAGAGGACAGTGGAGGAGAGGGGGATGGAGAGGTGGATGGAGAGGACAGTGGAGAAGAGGGGGATGGAGAGGACAGTGAAGGAGAGGGGGATGGAGAGGACAGTGGAGGAGAGGGGGATGGAGAGGACAGTGAAGGAGAGGGGGATGTAGAGGACAGTGAAGGAGAGGGGGATGGAGAGGACAGTGGAGGAGAAGGGGATGGAGAGATGGATGGAGAGGACAGTGGAGGAAAGGGGGATGGAGAGGACAGTGAAGGAGAGGGGGATGGAGAGGACAGTGGAGGAGAGGGGGATGGAGAGGACAGTGGAGGAGAGGGGGATGGAGAGGTGGATGGAGAGGACAGTGGAGGAGAGGGGGATGGAGAGGACAGTAAAGGAGAGGGGGATGGAGAGGACAGTGGAGGAGAGGGGGATGGAGAGGACAGTGAAGGAGAGGGGGATGGAGAGGACAGTGAAGGAGAGGGGGATGGAGAGGACAGTGGAGGAGAAGGGGATGGAGAGGTGGATGGAGAGGACAGTGGAGGAGAGGGGGATGGAGAGGACAGTGAAGGAAAGGGGGATGGAGAGGACAGTGAAGGAGAGGGGGATGGAGAGGACAGTGAAGGAGGGGGGATGGAGAGGACAGTGGAGGATAGGGGGATGGAGAGGACAGTGAAGGAGAGGGGGATGGAGAGGTGGATGGAGAGAACAGTGGAGGAGAGGGGGATGGAGAGGATAGGGGAGGAGAGGGGGATGGAGAGGACAGTGGAGGAGAGGGGGATGGAGAGGACAGTGGAGGAGAGGGGGATTGAGAGGGCAGTGGAGGAAAGGGGGATGGAGAGGACAGTGGTGGAGAGGGGGATGGAGAGGACAGTGGAGGAAAGGGGGATGGAGAGGACAGTGAAGGAGAGGGGGATGGAGAGGACAGTGGAGGAGAGGGGGATGGAGAGGACAGTGAAGGAGAGGGGGATGGAGAGGACAGTGAAGGAGAGGGGGATGGAGAGGACAGTGGAGGAGAAGGGGATGGAGAGGTGGATGGAGAGGACAGTGGAGGAGAGGGGGATGGAGAGGACAGTGGAGGAAATGGGGATGGAGAGGACAGTGAAGGAGAGGGGGGTGGAGAGGACAGTGGAGGAGAGGGGGATGGAGAGGACAGTGAAGGAGAGGGGGATGGAGAGGACAGTGGAGGAGAGGGGGATGGAGAGGACAGTGAAGGAGAGGGGGATGGAGAGGTGGATGGAGAGAACAGTGGAGGAGAGGGGGATGGAGAGGATAGGGGAGGAGAGGGGGATGGAGAGGACAGTGGAGGAGAGGGGGATGGAGAGGACAGTGGAGGAGAGGGGGATGGAGAGGGCAGTGGAGGAAAGGGGGATGGAGAGGACAGTGGAGGAGAGGGGGATGGAGAGGACAGTGGAGGAAAGGGGGATGGAGAGGACAGTGAAGGAGAGGGGGATGGAGAGGACAGTGAAGATAAAGGGGCTGTACAGGTTTTTTTTAAGAGGGTTGGGGGTTGGAGAGAAGAGCGGATTTCCATACTATAAAACAAAATCAGTAATTAAGTATAATTATTAAAATATAATCAGTAATATATTCAAAAGGGTAATGATGTTTTTATTAGCAATGATAGTCTATTAAATGTGGTGAAATATATAAGCTATTTGATTTTGGGGCTGGTGGGGAAAATAGGCCTTTTTGTTAAATGGGAATGCTATTAATTTAATGTCCAGGGTGGTGGGAGGAAATTAATCTACATAATAAATGGTAATTTTATTAATTTAATGTCAGGCTGCATTGGAGTAAGGATGGCTAATAATTAAACGTGGAGGCTATTTATTTAATGTTGGGGCTGTTGGGGTGGAAGGAGGCCAGTTTATTAAAAAAAATAAAGGTACTGAATTAATGTCCGGCTGTTTGGGGGGGGGGGGAGGTCTAGATTGTTCACTTGCTGCTCGGCTTTCCAGGAGATGAATATTAATTATCTCTTTTCCAACTAGAATCCCAACATTCCAAGATCCAGTCAAGGAGCAAGTGAGCTTTAGGCACCAGCAGGAGCACCAGGTAGTCAGAGCTAGGAGAGTGCCGCACAGAGTTGGAGAACTAGAGTTAGTACTTTCTGGCAGTATCTAATTCAAAATGTATATTTTTTTAATTAGCTTTTTTTTTGTATATGTCGCTGTAGTTATGCTGAAGGTGGAGAAGCAAGTGTAGTAGAGTAAAAATCCCTTCCAGCATTTACATACATACTCATTCCTAACTATTAGCAGAATAGATTTTTTTAGACAGATGGGATATGGGGTAGTTTGACGGCATGGATCTATACAGCAACGGCGTGCAGGGGCACTACAGGAAAAGAAGTCTAGGGGTGCAATAAATTAAATATGGGCCAGATTTATTTCTAATAAACCTAGGCATGAACGGCCAATATTTAGGTAGAAATACAATGCAAATTCAATTACTAAAAAGAAACATTCCTATACAGTTATATTTTGCTCATAATATGGATATCTGCCAATTAAAAAGTAAGAATAACATTACACCTTTAGAATTAATTATCTAATTTGTTTATATTATCACAGTAGTACATTGTTCAGGTGTAACCTGACAGTACTCTGCAGCTCTGTTAAAATGTAACTTCCATTAAGAAAAGCTTAAGCTGCTCTCACATCTTTAGGGCAGTGCCCAATGGAATCTGATTCAAGTAAAAAATCAGAGACAGCACTGATTTGAGCTACTGTGACATCATTGGTCTTGCCACTGTGTATATATACTTCAACCAATCCACACAATGCGAAGCATGCCTGCAAAGCTGTCAGTCACACTTAGGGCTAGATTTACTAAGCTGCGGTTTGAAAAAGTGAGGATGTTGCCTATAGCAACCAATCAGATTCTAGCTTTCATTTATTTAGTACATTCTACAAAATGACAGCTAGAATCTGATTGGTTGCTATAGGCAACATCCTCACTTTTTCAAACCCGCAGCTTAGTAAATCTAGCCCTTAGTCTGTTCTGTGAGAGAAGCATCTACTTTTTAACATGGCAACCTGCTGCAGAGGAGTGAAAAAGAGCATGATGAGCATATTTAGTTACATTGAACACTCCATATATATATATATATATATATATATATATATATATAATGAATATATATATATATATATATATATATATATATATAGGAGGTTGGGTCTATGGAGATCAGTAGTGATGGGGACGGAATCCATACTCACTACTATCCTGAAGATCACTCCTGACTAATATTATACAGTAAATATTATATTTGCAGATGATCAGCTATGTTAGGGCAGTGAATTGAAAATCAGTTACATTTAAGATGTATTACCATAATTATGCTGGTGATGTGATTATATTAGTAATGCACTGTTTGTACATAGAACAGATAACTAGAGTAATATCACAACTATACACTTGTGACTCATTTTATCTCATGTCGCTTTCACGTTTTCTGCAGGCACCTTAACGTTTATTAATTGTGTCCATGTCAAATGGGGGACAAGGGTTCAGGATGTCTTCACCTACGCAAAGGTTATGGCCCTCCTCATGATTATTTCGGTGGGTCTTGTGAAGATAGGCCAAGGTAAGGCCATCGTTTTTCAATTATTCTATTTCCATAGGGGCTCATATAGAGATCTTAAATATAAATAAAGATAAAGCCAACTACCCTTTTCCCAATTTATTCTACCACAGAATTCTTCAACATGCTACATCTATAGCGGAGTCACTCATTGTGTCACGCCACTTGATCCTGGGTATTATCTCTTGACCAAACTATTTGGGTCATTAACCCTTCACCCGTGCAATGTAATTATACAAATGATTTGGGGAACGGAAAATCCAATCAATGGATTTTCTGTTCCCCAAATCATTCCTACTCCAGTGAATGACTAACACTTCTGGTAGAGTGAATGAACTTATGTGAAAAGCGAAAGCGGAAATTACTTTGTGCAAAATGTATCTGTTTACTTTCAGTTGTACATATCTTATGATTGAAAGTTGCCACTCCAGACATCCAAATCTTATTTATTTCCATCTCAGAGTGGCTGGAAAGAGCCAAAGTGATTTTCAGCCCAGAAAGGGGAGCAAGCCTTTGTTTTTTGGCCACTGATCTCCATAAAGACACAGCCCTGCACTGACCAGCCTAGGACTGTTTTATACTATGACAGGGGGACACCATTCTTGTGGGTCCTCCTGTTTTAACGAAAACCAGTCCAAGCTTTCTGCTGCTGGTGCTGGCCGAGAATTTGGGGGGGGGGCACATGTTGCCCCATTTTTTTTTAAATTTGTACAGCTTGAATCCCACTAGTACTGCAGTCAGGTCTGAAGAAAACAGCTGGGGAGCTTTACAAAGTTGCATGCATAACTTTTAGTTATGTGTCAAACTTTCCCGCTTGCCAACATTTCATTTGAGGTCCAGTGAGCAGAAAATAGAGGATACTGCTACTGTGATAGGTGGAATTTTGGGTGCGTAAAAGAGCTCTATTTCCACATACTCGTAAAAATCCATTTAACGCGTCAAGTTGAATCTACCCCATATGTCATGTTACTGTGGTTGCCATAGCAATTGTACCACACTTAAACTCAAACCTTTAACAGCAGCTGGAATCAAAACAGTAAGGGAAAAACATTACAGCTGACTGTAGTTACTGCTGTATTGTAAAATAACTTTTCTGGAGAGGATGCATATGGAAATATACATAAAAATAAAATAAATGGAGAGCCCTTTCAAAGTGCATGTGTTGGTCAACTGTGTAATAAGTATTGAAACAAATGAGTGCATTAATACATTGCAGCACAGCTGGATGTAATCTCTGCCTACTCACCTCAGGTACCAATTACCTCACTCCAGGGCATTGGTAGAGTTGTTAATACCTCCATGAGAGGGTCTGCTGAAAAGACATCAGTAATCACGAAAATGGGTAGTCAGTTACTGATGTGGACTCTTTCCTGCTTACTGTACGGTTCCCTGATAACAGCTCCCATTCTCAGCATTCGCTGAGCTTTGCTGCCTGGAGGATTTACCAGTTAATATGATCAGTCAAAGTCAGGAATGCATGATGAATGCGGAACACTTGCCAACGCCCTGCACTTGGCCCCTTTAACATTTTGTGACGTGATATGTCATGTAGGGGCCGATTTATTATAGGGAGAAAAAGTTTTTCTCCGGTGAAAACTATCATTTAGGACTTTTCCCTATTTATCAAAGCCCACTGCTTTGATAATGCTGGTTATTACCGTATATTGTTGGAGATAGCTTTCACCGGGGGTCTCTGGCGAAAGGTTCCCCAGCAAAGCATGTAGAAGCTTATTTAACAATCATCATCATCATCAACATTTATTTACATAGCGCCAGCAAATTCCGTAGCGCTTTACAATGGAGAACAAACATTGATAAGACGATACTGGGTAATACATACAGACAGAGAGGTAAGAGAACCCTGTTCGCAAGCTTACAATCTATGGGACAATGGCCGTTTAAAACACAAGGACATGTGCTACATCATATTGCACACTGGACCAGCTAGAATGCAAAGGTAAAAGTATTGAGTAGGCTGTGTGTGTAGCAATGTTGGTCAGAGGGTTGTTGTCTTGTGTTAGCTGTATAGAGGGTGGTAATAGGGTAACCTATGGAGATTAAGATGATGGTTGAGGAATATTATAAGCCTGTCTGAAGAGGTGGGTTAATTACAATTACTGCCACTGTCTTCCTATCACTATCGGCAACTATTATGGCAATATTAGGGGAGAATACTTGAAGAAAGGTTTTATTTATAAGCATCTAGAGAATGATGTGGCTGCTTAATTATAAATATCCCCCTGATATTTGTATATATAAAGTAACAAGTGCTCTGTAACATGTGACACTATTGTGTCTTACTTGTATTTCCTCAGGTGAAACCATTAATCTGCAGGCTCCATTTGAAGGCTCCACCAGCAATGTGGGATTTATGGCCCTTGCTCTATATTCCGCACTTTATTCTTATTCTGGATGGGACACACTGAACTTTGTCACAGAAGAAATGAAGAACCCGAAAAGGTTTGCAATGTGGAAGGAGAATTACAATATTACATCCGTTCTCACTTCCTCATTTGAGGTTTAACGCTGTAATAGACAAAAGAAAAGAACTTGCGATTGTCATGGTAGAAAGAACCAAAGTGAATTAAAGTTACAATATGTAAATGAACCTGTCACACAGTTTTAAAACACGGAATATTAATAGAACAACCTGAGAACAAATAGACGTCATTAATGAGCAAAACTACCATTAAACTGCGCCCTCTCGCTCTGTATAGTAGTTTTCTCTATAATGCCTTAGACCAGTGATGGGCAAACGTTTTCAGGAGCGGGCCAAATAAAAAAGAAAAACTTTAGGCGGGCCAATATAATTTATTAAAAAACTCAAATATCGAAATATATAATATAAATTTTTTGAGAGGGACGGGAGGGTGTTATATAGCAGTGTTACCTCTATAAGTGCAGCGATCGTACAGACACAGCACTTATTTCAGCAGGTTGTTGCAGATCCGTCTTTCTGGTGAGCCACTAACTGACAACACAGCAGCCAATCGAAATCCGCCTTAGTATATGGCCCAGCCCATCTCTTCTCACATGACTTTCAGCCATTAGGGGGTGGGCAGGTGTTTGAGTGATTGACATACGAAGTGTCCTTTTAGGAAGGAGGATGAAGTGAAATGGAGGTAATAGCTGGGAAGGCATAAAAATGAAGGTTCTGACACACAGGGTCGGCCCTAATAATTTTATGCATATTTCAATGACGTTTTTTGAAATATTGGCGGGCCGGATAGACCCTCTAAGTGGGCCGGATCTGGCCCGCGGGCCGTAGTTTGCCCATCACTGCCTTAGACACTATATAAATAGTATCCATCACCCATACCCAGGTCTATTTTCCCAGCAGTAATTTTGGCATATATGTAGCAAATATCTCAACAGACAACATATAATGAAACATATGTAACTCTTACTATGTTTTACAGTCATATAGCTTCTTCTAAATTTCCCTTCTGTCTAAATAAAATGTAACCATTATCTGGATGGTCTATACGTGAATGAGTATTAGAGAGTGAGCATTCTATGTATTAGTGGTTAGCACTTCTGCCTCACAGCGCTGGGGTCATGACTTTGATTCCTGACCATGGCCTTATCTGTGTGGAGTTTGTATGTTCTCCCTGTGTTTGCATGGGTTTCCTCCGGGTGCTCCGGTTTCATCCCACACTCCAAAAACATTTGGCTGCAATCAAATTAACCTTGGTCTCTCTCTCTCTCTCTCTCCCTCTCTCTCTCTCTCTCTGTCTCTCTCTCTCTGTCTGGGTGTGTGTATGTTAAAGAATTTAGACTGTAAGCTCCAATGGGGCAGAGACTGATGTGAGTTCTCTGTACAGCGCTGCGGAATTAGTGGTGCTATATAAATAGCTGATGATGATGATGTACTGGCAGAGGCATGACTGCTGCTCTGGAGAACCTTTCAGAGGAAACCGTAAGGTCTATCATTACATAAGGGCAATTATTTGGATGGTTTGAAACCACCGCACATCGCTAGTGGTTTATTGCTCCAGCATTTACTATAAGACAGTTTGAGGCCATAATGGAAAACCTCCGCCAATGTTTGTGGTGGTTATCTCAAAGTACTTGCTCTTTGAGCTTTATTTGTGGTTTTTAATGAACCGCCCTTTAGTTTATATATCTCTAAGTCTGCCAGCTATCAGCACATTGGCTCTGAATGATCACATGTTTCACAGGATCATCGGCAGGACTGGCCGTACACGGTAAGCGTGGCAGGAGAGCACCCCACTTGTCGGGAAGCCCCGCCAGCCTATCTGCACTGAAGAGACTTCACGGCACATGTGCCATCTCAAGGCGGAGGGGGAGCTGGAGATCCCAGCATCGGCCCTGATCATCAGCCCTCACCAACAGCTTATTTACTGTGTGTTTAGTTACGTGCTGTCAGTTTAGATGCCCGTTTAATGCTACTTGTGTGTATGTAATGCATAAACATTGATTATTTTCTTATGTAGCCTTATTGTTGTTTTTCCCCCACAGGAACCTCCCTCTTGCCATCGCTATATCGATGCCAATAGTTACCTTAATATATCTACTGACTAATGTAGCCTACTATGTGGTCCTGGATATGTCAGCTGTCCTCACCAGTGATGCCGTTGCTGTGGTGAGTAATTTAATGGTTTAGAAAATGTTTGATAGATAGATATGAGATAGATAGATAGATAGATAGATAGATATGAGATAGATAGATAGATAGATAGATAGATAGATAGATAGATAGATATGAGATAGATAGATATGAGATAGATAGATAGATAGATAGATATGAGATAGATAGATAGATAGATAGATAGATGTGAGATAGATATGAGATAGATAGATAGATAGATAGATAGATAGATAGATAGATAGATAGATAGATAGATAGATATGAGATAGATATTATTATTATTATTATTATTATTATTATTATTATTATCATTTATTTGTTGGGCGCCACAAGGTTTCCGCAGTGCCGTACACAGTAAGATATGAGATAGATAGATAGATAGATAGATAGATATGAAATAGATAGATATGAGATAGATATGAGATAGATATGAGATAGACAGATAGATAGATAGATAGATAGATAGATAGATAGATAGATAGATAGATAAATAGATAGATATAAGATAGATAGATAGATAGATATGAGATAGACAGATAGATAGATAGATAGATAGATAGATAGATAGATAGATATGAGATAGATAGATAGATAGATATGAGATAGATGTGAGATAGATAGATAGATGTGAGATCGATGTGAGATAGATATGAGATCGATGTGAGATAGATAGATAGATAGATAGATAGATAGACAGATAGATATGAGATAGATAGATAGATAGATAGATAGATAGATAGATAGATAGATATGAGATAGATAGATGTGAGATAGATAGATAGATAGATAGATAGATAGATAGATAGATAGATAGATAGATAGATATGAGATAGATAGATAGATGTGAGATATATATGAGATAGACAGATAGATAGATAGATAGATAGATAGATAGATAGATAGATAGATAGATAGATAGATATGTGATAGATAGATAGATAGATAGATAGATAGATAGATAGATAGATAGATAGATATACAGACAGAATACATACATTTGGCTAAATGCACATATATAGTAAGCACATGCATAATTAGTAACATTAGTATTTTTATAATATGTACTTGCTGCTTCATGGCTGTTAATCCGATTTTATTTTTCATCAGACATTTGGAAATGAAGTTCTTGGTCATGCCAAATGGCTTATACCAATAGCAGTGGCAATGTCTTGTTATGGTGGATTAAACTCATCTATAATTGCAGCTTCGAGGTAAGACAATATCTGGGTAAAGTATTAGACACCTCAGTGCTATTCCATGCATCCAAGCCATGTTCCCCTCTCCCTGTGCAGTAAACTGTGCTAAACACAGAGATTATTGATCCCTAGTGTATAACTAGTCATAACAATAAGTATGAGTGTTAGATGGACAAGGACTTGGTAGTTGAGTCCATGGTCCGTGGCCTGTTTTTACACAATGTATATGTGTTCCGACTATAAGTTTTGCTACTAGGATCATTTAATCTCTGTATTTTGCTCAGCTAGTGTCCCATGCACTGGTTATAACTCCTGCGTGTCTGAGGTATAATTGAGAATTCCATATGGGTATTAATGTCATCATGGTATATTTAGAATGAAGTCATCTGTTGTCAAATCCAAGTTACAATGAACCTGGCAGTGCTGGGAATAGGGACGACCTGAGATAAGCGCTCTACTTTTAAAAACAATTACTTAAATAACAATAAAATAGTGGAATATGTTTGATGTGGAAATGTGGCTAAATGTTTCTTACAAGGGATTTATTCTATATACCTTGTAAAATCCCTTTTTCTCTTTATTAACTCTGATTATCAGGTTCCTAAATTAAACATAATCTGTTTTTTTGTGTATAGAGTAATCCACGTTTTTATGCTAGCTAGTGTCAGAAAGCCTCATATGGGGGGGGGGTGTCAAAGTATACACTTGATATAAATATACACCAACCAATAAAGATGCATCCAGTTTCAGCAGATTTACTTATGAATAGAATTTTGCAGTAAAACGCGCTATTTCGCAGTGATGTGTCATTCCGACAACATAATGTTTGTGCTCCGCTTTACATCAGCATTCTGGGAAATGTCATTCCTCACTGAATGTATTGTTCATAAAAGCTGGGATGATGGACACAATTAATTCTGCTCTGTGGTTGGTGAATAATAAAGGAGAAGTCGGGGTGGAACATAAATGATAGGACGGATTCTGCACAAAACACTTAAGGCCAAATTCCACTTGAGAAACTTGCAAAGATTTGCTCATCTCTATCCACCAGTGAATGGGTTCCCCAAACACCTGCCACTGCTGCATGTGCAATGCATGTGAGATTCTTGGGGAAGGGGGGGGGGGGGGGGGGGTTATGGACAGTCTAGCACGCCTGTGGTTGTGGCAACACCCCCATTGTAATGTGACCAAGCCCCTGCTTTAACATAGCCACTCCCCCTTCCATCCCGTTTAGAGGAGTTGTAAGTTGGGCAGTTTGTGTCCCTGCTTAGACATATGAACTACTGGAAAGTAAAGGATGCAAGGGATTAATGTCAACAGTTTCCTTGTTAACTAAGAACATGTTTTACTACCCCTAGACTATTTTACGTTGGAGCAAGGGAAGGCCATCTACCTGCAAGTCTGAGCCTGATTCACATGCAGAATTTCACCCCTGTGCCCGCTCTTCTCTTCAATGTAAGTAGACCCAATAGGAGACATGATCACATTTTTTTCTTTCGTATATAGACGTTTTCATTGTATTGTTTAAAGAGATCCTAATTGAAATATATATTACTATAAATGACCTCAATGCCAGTACTGGTGGAGAATAATATGTGTTTATACAGCAATCTTAAACTATTCAGTGCAAGAATGGGTAATACAGGGCCGTCTTTCCCATTGGGCATAATGGGCAGGTGCCCGGGGGCCCTGCAGCCCAGGGGGGCCCATCGGAGGCAGCAAAAAAAAAAAAAAACTGGAAAAAAAAAGACAATACTTACCTTGCGGTCAGCTGGCGATCCGGCTCCCACCATGGTCTCCTCCTCCGTGCGGCGCTCGCAGTGCATGTCGGGCGTGACGTCATCACGCCCGCCCGACATCCATTGCGGAGCGCGACAGAGGAGAAGACCATGGAGGGAGCCGGATCGCCAGCTGACAGCAAGGTAAGTATTGTCTTTTTTTTTTTTCCAGGTTTTTTGTTTTTTTTCTGCTGCCTCCGACGGGCATAATATTTTTTTATTTTTTTTTATATATATATATGTATATATAGGGGCCCCAGTTCTACCCCAAACACACCACACAACAGAGTGAATAATCCATCATCCCAGCTCACATCATAAATGATAAATTCTGCTAAATGCAAATCTACAAATAGAGTGTGGAATGGTGTAGAAAAACTGATACTTGTATTGCTGGAACTTCACACTCCTGCAAAATATTCTGGTCCAACTGGAAACGCTATTCACTTGAAATTTCACTGAAACTTCGCTCATATCCAACACTAATATTTTTTTTTACAGCCTTTATTCATACTGGAATGTCCAGGAGACTCCTGAATTCCATGCCGCTCTACCCCTGAGGCTCCCACTCTGTTCTTAAAAGAGCAGAGCTGAGCCCTCTTCTGAGAATGTTCACTTAGTGCGGGTGCCCGGACCGGACAGGACCAGTAGAGGCCCTTATTCTGGTCTATTGGGAACGGCATTATTGGGTCTCTACCCAAATTTTGCTATGGGGACCAGTGATGCACTGTACTGCCCCTGTCACCAAAAAGTTTAATACAATATTCTTATTACTGTACCCAGGTGCAACTCTATTTTGCTCTGCTCAGTCCTGGTTTTCTATATTTTTTTATGACTGGTTTCTTTACAGTAATCATTACATAATGCTAGGCCCAATTTATAATCTGGGAAAAGAAGTGACAGGTAAAGGAGAACATGTGCAGATCACCCTGCAATAAAGTCATCTTACTGCTGGAGACACAGAGCACAGGTGTGTTCAAGTACAGTACTAGCAATAAACAGGATTCCAAAACTAGCACACTGCTGCCATCTAGTGGTGCTAAGACATAAATAGGACATAACAGTGTTCATGCAGGCATTACTGTACTTTGTAGTCAAACTCTGAACAAGCAGACAAATGTCAATCAATAGGTATAGTCATATTTTGTTCTTAAAGATTTAAATGTTTTTTAAAAGAGACAGAAAATAAAACATTATTTCTGATGCAGTGAAAGGTTTATGTTTGTATTTTTTAGGGATTGATGGCCATACTCTATCTACTTGTGGAGGACATATTCCTGCTTATAAACTACTACAGCTTCAGTTATTGGTTGTTTGTCGGACTGTCTGTTGCTGGATTAATAGTTTTGCGAATCACCCAACCTGAAAGGTCACGTCCTGTGAAGGTAAAATTTGCATTTCATCAATATGGAAAAAAATTACTAAGCTGAAATAGCCATTATACAGCATACTTGCCAACTCTCCCTGAATGTCAGGGAGACTCCCTGAAATAGGGGTGATCTCCCTCACTCCCTGAAGAGTCTGGCATTCTCCCTGATGCTGAGCCAGTACAAGACGTGGTTGGCTTCACCATCTGTGGTATGATGACACAGTTCAGAAATTGTGTCCTATGTCCATGTATTGATGCCTATGGAGGTGGTCAGTTTCATGGAGACCAAGATTTAATCAAAGACTGACAGGTAAGACAACATGACTTCAGTAATGGAGACAGAAATGTAAAAGTCACTTCAGTCTTTAGAGATTCATTAGCTGCTTTTCTTTAATGCATAGTTGCCTACTCTCCCGGAATGTCCAGGAGACTTCCGCATTTCTGGGAGACCTTCGGGGAGAGCAGGGCAACCTCCCAGTTCTCATCCCCGTAATAGAGAAGTAACGGGGGCGGGGTTTAATGATGCAGATATTGCATCATCTTAACCCCGCCCCCTGCTGTAATTGGCCAAAATTGTGACAATCGTTTAGGGAACGGGGCCAAAATGATGCGATTTGTCAAGTTCCGCCCCACACACTCACCTCCCCCGGGATCTCCCTAAAGCCAACGAGAAAAAGTTAGCAAGTATGTTATACAGTAGCTGCAAATAGCTCATATAGTTTTACAGACTTGACGATCTGTTGCTTTGCGTCTGTAATCATTGTACATGTGAACATTTGTATTTATATTTGTCTGTTTACATCACAATGTTCTGAATTAGGATACATTAAGCTATATTGTGAGATGTGTTCCCTGGTTAGCTGCAAATGGACTGGATTCTCATAGGTGCTCAAGAGGTGACAGTAATTGGGAGTTGTCATATAGTTTTAATAGGATGGATTTTTAACCATCCAGGCATGTGTGATGCAGGTAATAAGATTTACATACACACAAATACCCATATAATAAAATTTACAAAGTGACAGTAAAAAACAGTCCTGGGGTAAATGTATTACGCTCCAATTCTAGCAAATTGCCACTATTCGGCGACTATGCCGGCAAAATTTAAAGCGGCGATGTGTTTAAAAGCAAGTGTTGCCTTTAAAAACATTGCTGTTTTAAATTTTGTTGGAAAAGTTGCCGATTATCGTAGATTTTCTGGAATCGGAGTTTAATACACTCACCCCCTGATGTCCGGCTCTTGGTCATGATTTAAAACACAAATGAGGCTGGAATAAGCAGTAGTTAATGAAAAAAAAAGAAAGAAAGGAAATGTAATAAATGAAGCAGAATGTTTAGTAATATTAGTAGGGAGTAGCCTGAAAGGAATTCTTATAAAGTAGATGCATATCCATTTTACAGGGGCAGTTCCCTAAAATGTAATCTGAGCTTTCACCTTTTCATGTGCCAGGGGGTATAACAGGTATTTCCACATAAGAGTGAATTGTGTGTCCAGATTTCTGCACTTTTGTATTTAACTCTTAAAGTGCCTATGCACTGCAATTCTGCTGGTTGTTTTAGACCTCGGCAAATATGGAGAAAAGATTACCGATCCCAACATCTAGGGCCTGATTCATTAAGGATCATAAATTAAGAAGTTTCTTATTTAAGTCTCCTGGACAAAACCATGTTACAGTGCAAGGGGTGCAAATTAGTATTCTGTTTTGCACATAAGTTAAACACTGACTGTTTTTTCATGTAACACACAAATATCAACTTTAAATTTCAGTGTACAAATAAGCTATCAAGTATTTGTGTGCTACATGAAAAAACAGAAACTTCTTAATTTAAGATCCTTAATGAATCAGGCCCCTAATCTGGATCTATCAGATTCCGGTTGGGTTGAATAGTATATGTTTTAAGACAATGATTGTACATGACCGCAGATGTGGTCATCGTCCAACCTGTCTAATGATCCTGGCAGTGCTGAATGTGTTACATTTGACCACACAGTTGGTAGTTGAGTAAAGCATCTTGAATGACCAGCTTTAGTGTGCAAAACTGGGCTGAAAGAACGAAAGCCAAGGGTGAAATATTCTATTGTGTATACTGATGTGTATGGCAGGGAGTAGGATTAATAATGCTTCTCTGTGCCTAACAACATCACGTTTCAAGACCATAGAGGATTAATACAACATATGTACGAACAGAGCGTTGTCATGTGGAAAGTGATTTTCTTACTACTCTTTTACTGATAAAAAAAGACTAATATTGTGAGCCTGTGTGATTAAAACAGACAAGTAATATTCCACCCTCTAAAGCTGAGCAAATTGATTAGACTTTGTATGGATTTTGCTTTCAAGCTCTTACAATTAATAACCATTCCATAGTATTAAAGTTGTTAAAGCAATTGAATTGTTTATTTTGTATTGGTATTGAATTAGTCAAATGAAACACTACATTTAGGTTTAATTTGCCGTATTTTGTAATTAAATCAATGCATAATTTGGTCAGCAAATTGCCATATGTTTACTCTTATCACACCTATGATCAGCTTGTACATAGCAGGTGACATTTATGAAAACCTATTGGACTGCATAGCAACCAATCAGATTATGTCATTTTTTTACAGCAGTTAATTAACTGAATGCAAACATCTGATTGCATGACATGGGTTACATCACTTTGTTTTCTGCATACTAGTTTTCATACAATACTTTTTTCCCACTCTGACTAATAGTGGGTAGATCCCTTAGGCAGTGTGTTCTAAATTCCCAGATACGAAGGGTCACATTATTTTGACTCTACATGATACATTGACAGATGGTTGGCTCACATGGTATGACGAAAAATAATACAAATTACAATCTAAGCTGCCCCGTTAAAACTTTTTTTGATAATTTGCGGCAACAGGGGAATATCATGGTGATATATGAAAAAAAAACTTGCCGGAGAAAGGGGCCCATTGATAAAGAGTGAAATTCAGCTGCCACCAGCAATACTGGCCCAGAGAGGAAGCATTAAATTACCGTTTCACTGGGCTAGTGAGTGTATGTAAATATGATATGCGCTTGTGTGAGCCGGCTAGCTAAAAAAGTTAAAAAAAATAGGTAAAAAAAATGTTTTTTACAAATAAAAAAAAAAATATTCAAACTCTTTAAAGATTAAAAAAAATATATATTCAATTTTTTTTAGTTTTAATTATTTACATCTGCTGTAGCCGTCATAAGTACCATAACAATACTTGTTAGATAATCTTCCCCATGCAAAGGCACGATGAAGCTAACACTGGCTGAAAGCCAGAGGAAGCCGGCACATCGTACTGTCGGCAACAGCAGTGTTATCGCCAGTGGTTATCCTTTGTTGTTTAGGGCAAAACAAGGAATAACCCTATTGCCGGTGAACACACAGGAACCGTTTTCGCTGACAGTAGGTCTTTTCTTCCTTTAGTAAATGAATTATATAACAATGGATTAGCATATAAGTTCCCAACTCACAAGCATGTGCATTTTTGTCTGAAACCAAGTAAGTATTAATTATGTTATTGAACTGAACTAAAGCATCTGGAAGAAGCCCATGTAAACATGGAGATAACATACAAACTCCGCACAGATACACTATATGGACAAAAGTATTCGGACGCTTCACCATTACACCAACAGGGACTGTAATGACATTGTATTCAAATACATATACTTTAATATGGAGTTGGTCCCCCTTTTGCAGGAATAACATCTTCCACTCTTCTTGGACGGCTTTACACAAGATGTTGGAGTGTTTTTATGGGAATTTGTGCCCATTCATTCTGTAGAGCATTTATGAGGTCAGGCACTGATGTTGGATGAGAAGTCCTGGCTCGCTATTTCCATTCTAGTTCATAGCAAAGGTGTTCGATGGGGTTGAGGTCAGGGCTCTGTGTGGGCTATTCAAGTTCTTCCACACCAAACTCATCAAACCAGGTCTTTGTAGTCCTTGCTTTGTGCACTGGGGCACAGTCATGTTGGAATAGAAAAGGACCTTCCCCAAACTGCCACAAAGTTGGAAGCATAGTATTGTCCAAAATGACTTGGTATGCTGAAGCATTAAGATTGTCGTCACTGGAGATAAGGGGTCTAGCCCAAACTCTGAAAAACAGCCCCATACCATTATCCCTCCTCCACCAAACTTCACCGTTGGCATAATGCAGTCAGGCAGGTAATGTTCTCCCGGCATCTGCCACATCCAGTCTCGCCCATCTGACTGCCAAACAGAGAAGCGTGATTCGTCACTCCACAGAACACGTTTCCACTGCTCCACAGTCCAGTATCTGTGTTTTACACCACTCAATCCGACTCTTGGCATCAGTCTTGGTGATGTGAGGCTGGCATGCAGCTGCTCAGCCATGGAAACCCATTTCATTAAGCTCCCAACACACAGTTTTTGTGTTTACATTAATGCCAGTGGAAGCTCGGAACTCTTCAGCTATGAAACATCAGAGCGATGGCGACTTTTACCCACCATGCGCCTTAGCAGTCGTTGACCCTGCTCTGTGATTTTACGTGGTCTTCCGCTTCATGGCTGATTTGCTGTTGTTCCTAAACACTTCCACTTTCTAATAATATCACTTACAGTTGACCATTGAATATCCGGAAGGGATGAAATCTCACGAACCATCTTATTGCAAAGGTGGCATCGTATAACAGTACCACGCTTGAAATCTTTGAGCTCTTCAGAACGACCCATTTTGTATCACAAATGTTTGCAAATGGAGACTGCCTGGCTGGATGCTTGATTTTATACACCTCTGGCAACGGGTCTGATTGAAACACCTCAATTCAATAATTAACAGGTGTGGCCAAATACTTTTGTCCATATAGTGTAGTCCCCCAGCTCTGTAAAGCAATAATCTTAGCCACAGAGCACCAAACATAACAACCTCATGCCCATACTGTGCAATCCCGCCACCTACAATACTCTGCATTTAACCCTTATGCCAACCAAAGTGCCTGATATTATGTTACAAAGACCAGTGCAAAACAAAACAGACCAGTCATGCCCGTAGTCTCCCTGCCCAGGGTCTGGCCCGGGCCGGTCCCATAGTGA
The DNA here is from genome assembly GCF_038048845.1 of Mixophyes fleayi. Lineage (NCBI taxonomy): Eukaryota > Metazoa > Chordata > Amphibia > Anura > Limnodynastidae > Mixophyes > Mixophyes fleayi. The sequence goes on from NC_134406.1 coordinate 243,187,100, forward strand.
GCTGCCTTGAGCTGAGTCACTGGGCCACCTGCATTATTTTCCTGTAATAGGCTACTGAGGCAAGTCTCGCCCACCCCGAGCCAAAGCTTGCCAGCCCCTGCCTTACATTATTTTCTCTCTTGCAATGGTGATTGCTGCTCTCCCCACCTCGATAGGGGATTAGAATGCCTTGTTAGTATTGAGAAGCTATAGAGAGGTAGCCCTGAAATTTAATTTATGAATGTTTGTTGCACAAATGCAATCACCAGTGAATTTAGCCAATGAACCCACTATTATTATTATTATTATTATTATTATTAATATTTATTTATAAGGCGCCACAAGGCATCCGCAGCGCCGTACAGAGACAAACAAAATCACAATACAATGGGAGACAGCACAGTACAGTAAACACAGCAACTCAGTACGCTCAATGCACAGCTAGAGAGGGCGGGGAAGGGGGAGGGAGCATCCGCAAACGACGGGGCCCAAGAAGGAGGGCGCGTAAGACAGGGAGACTTCCAGGGGGGAGGAGGGAGCGAGAGTGGACGTGGGGTGGAGGACCCTCGAGGAGGAGGGCTAAGTAGCTGGAGAGCAGAGTTAGAAGTGGTGGAAACAGGAGGAGAGATGGCTCTGCTCAGAGGAGCGTACAATCTAAGGGGAGGGGTGAACAGACAGAGAGACGCAGGGGAGAGAGGGAGAGTAGGGGGACAGAGGCAGAAGATAAGGTAGGAAGTTAAGTGGGAGACAGAAAGGCTTTAAGAAAAAGGTGGGTTTTTAGGGCCCGTTTGAAGCTGGACAGATTAGGGGAAGTTCTGATGGAGGGAGGGAGCTTGTTCCAGTGGAGGGGGGCAGCGCGGGCGAAGTCTTGGATACGCGCGTGGGAGGAGGTTATAAGGGGGGAAGAGAGGCGACGGTCAGAGGCAGAACGGAGAGGGCGGGATGGAGCATGAATAGAGAGGGGGGTGGAGATGTAGGGCGCAGTGGAGTTGGCGAGGGCCTTGTAGGTGAGTGTGAGGAGCTTAAAGAGGATTCTGAAGGGGAATGGGAGCCAGTGAAGAGCTAGGTAGAGGGGGGAGACAAAAGAGGAGCGGCGAGAGAGGAAAATAAGCCTAGCTGCAGCGTTAAGGACGGATCGAAGGGGATCGAGATGAGAGTGGGGGAGGTCAGTGAGGAGGAGGTTGCAGTAGTCCAGGCAGGAGTTACCTAACGCAAGCAGGGAATTTGGTTAATAAATGAGTGAGACTGCTCAGATTACCAGTTATAACAGTGTCATCCAGCAGGTATGACCAGGTGGGCCATGGGACATGATTGCTTCAAAAGATTGATATCTAAATAAATATCTAAATGAAGAACTGATGATGATAACTGCAATACACTGACATATACAACAGTGATCTCAATGCAACAGGCAACATATCTAAATTGGTTGTAACACATCCCTTTCTTAAACATTTTCTTTGAGTTTTGTATAATACAGAGAATGGTGGTAGAATTAGTATTTTACATTATTGTATATGTATTCCTCTTGTTTTGTGGTGTGTATGTGTATGTGTATCTGGGCAGACACGTAAATGTATTTTTTGTTATTGTTTCATTCTAGGTCAATCTGTTCTTCCCTGTGGTGTATTGCCTCTGCAGCTTATTCCTCGTTATCGTTCCACTGTACAGTGATGCCATTAATTCACTAATTGGCATCGGAATAGCACTCTCTGGAATTCCGGCCTATTTCTTAGGTGTTTATTTACCAGTTGAGAAGAGACCAAGATTCCTTTCATACATTTGTTGTGAGTATTACTTTATCAACTGTAAGACTAGTGTGAAACAAAGGTGTAACATCAGCCTAGCAGGTTTACTACAGTTCTATAACAACATTGGAGCTGGAGCTATATTATATCAGAGACTACATTGTTGTGACTATTATTATTATTATTATTATTATTATTAATAACAATTATTTATATAGCACTATAATACTCCAAAGTGCTTTAAACACAGTAATGATGTGAGTTCTCTGTACAGCACTGCAGAATTAGTGGCACTATATAAATAAATGGTGGTGATGATGATGATGATGATAATAAAACAAGACTGGTGCTAGATTTACTAAGCTGCGGGTTTGAAAAAGTGGGGATGTTGCCTATAGCAACCAATCAGATTCTAGCTGTCATTTTGTAGAATGTACTAAATAAATGCAAGCTAGAATCTGATTGGATGCTATAGGCAACATCCCCACTTTTTCAAAGCCGCAGCTTAGTAAATCTATCCCTGGGAATTAACAGACAGACAAAGAAGTAAAAGTGCCCTGCTTGAAAGGTTACAATCCATTGGAAAAGAGTCTCGTACGTGAGGTTAGGAGTAGATATTCTAAAGCTTCTAAAAAGGAAACATGGAAGTATTGCCCAAAGCATCCAGTCAGATTCCTGCTATCATGTATCTAGTACATTCTAGAAAATGATAGTTAGGGGCAGATTGAATTGGCTGCGATGTTCCTCTGAGGAGCACATCGCAGCTGCACCTTATTACCGTTACTACAATAAAAAGTAACGCGCCTTTTTGCTCGCACCTCTATGGGGCGCAAGCAGAAATCAGTGTTACTTCTGTCAGAAAATATCCACGAGAGGTGTCTCACGGCCGGTCTGGAGGTGGATATTTTCTGACTTGAATCTGCCTCTGATTGGTTGTTATGGACAATACCTCCACCTTTTTTTTTTAGAATCTTTAATAAAAACCCTAAGTGCCACATAGTGCCACATTGGACCAGACAGTTTTCAGTATATAAGAGTGTGACGTGGGGCTGTAGTGTCCAGTCACTCAGTGACGCTGGTCAGAGGGTCAGCGAGTTGTTTGAGTATAGAACGAGAATAAATGTAAGTTTTGATTGAACTGTGTAGAGAGGTGGTAATCAGGTAGAATCATACTTGCCAACATTTGTTTTTCTTTTTCCGGGAGATGCCGGCTGGGGCGTGGGCGTGCAGGGAGCGGGGCGCCGAAATCGCGTCATTTTGATTCCGGGTGAATCGCGGCGTTTAAACCGAATTCTGCCCACTTCCTATCAGGGAGATTGCCACACTCGTCCGGGAGACTCCCGGACATTCCGGGAGAGTTGGCAAGTCTGGGTAGAATAGTCTAGAGAGCTTAAGAGGGTGCTTTGGGAATTTGTGTGAAGAGCTGAGTTTTCAGGGTAGTAAAATCTCACCAACAAATAAGCTAAACCTCAATATGTTTGATTCCGTTGAACAGATTGAGTCTGATTTGATTACTGAGTGCAAAAAAAACCTCATAAAAATAAATATTTTGTTTTATGTTTTATACAGCGATAAAATTCACAACGTTTATATTGAGCTCTTAAATGTGTCAATATATAGTGACATTTTTACATTACTTTTTCAGCATGGACAACAAAATACATACAAATCTTATGCAACTGCTGCTTGACAGACCTGGATGAAGAGAAGAAAATATAAGGTCCAATAGTGCACAAGTGACGTTTATCTATGTATAAACTCCTGTAAATAATATCTGTATAAACAATAAGTTCTGAAATCATCACTTATACTAGGTGAGTTCTGATGTGTATTAAAGTATTATATTAGAAGGAATAATACATCACTTACTGTAAATTATTAAGGATATCAGAAGTCAATATCCACATAACTTACAGGTGGGAATACATTATATTACTATCTATATAAATACTTCTGTATTTGTACAGCTTTAATGCCCTCACAGATTGCACTGTATAAACTTGTATGATATTATTAATAATTGTTTTATGATTTCTGTGTTCCCTGAAGTATGCAATAACCCAATTTTGCTGTGTACGGTGTTTTTTTCTTTTTATTGTATTCGCTTATTACTTTGTAATTTGTGCTATTGTTATTGAGATCAAATTAGTTGTCAAAGATCTTCTTCTTTATAGGAACTGAGTGGAAATCCAGAATTGCTGAGGTCCACGTTTACATACAGTCTCTTTTCGTTTTTAATTCGTAATTTGTGGGGTATTAGCTTAGTTCTAAATATCTGCAAAACATTCCCCTAGTCCATTTCGGAACCTAAAACATTATTTAGTGCATCCACAAAGACAGCAATGTCACTTGAAGACCATTGAGCCCCTTCACTTCCCCTCGTTCCCAGGTATCTCTTCATCAGACAGCAGTCACCACTTCCATGGTGTAGTAAGTATAATCACTATGTAGAAAGTATAATCACTATGTAGTAATAATCACTATGAAGTAAGTATAATCACTATGGGCCTGTTTCATTAAGGGAAGTTAAGTAAATCAATTGAGTAAGTAGTCTCCTGGACAAAACCATGTTACAATGCAAGGGGTGCAGATTAGTTTTCTATTTTGCACATAAGTTAAATACTGTCTGTTTTTCATGTAGCACACAGATAGCAACTTTAAATGTCAGTGTACAAATAAGCTATCAAGTATTTGTGTGCTACATGAAAAAAGTCAGTATTTAACTTATGTGCAAAACAGAAAACTAAGTTTGTGTTGCGCTGTTGTACCGGGACCCCTGGTGAGCCCGGGCCCAGTACAACAGTACCCTCTGTACCCCCCTGATGGTGGCCCTGTGCACCCAGAACACAATATAGTTAAAGCTGCAAACAAACCTTCCTTCCCGGTGTCACAGGTAGAGTGCTCTCCCACACCGACAGTGTTTTACCTGCAGATTTCCACAGTCGGAAATCACTGAGCTTATTTTCATGAGCTGAAAATCACTACTCCAAATGTTGATAATTTCTCTGGCCCTTTCCAGATTTGACATGCGGAGGTATAAAGCTGCTAAAATATGCTGCTTAACTGTAGTGAATACGCTCTGTGTGCCAGGTAATTGTCATATAGCATTGATTTCAGTAGAGCTGTATTTTCCAAATGCGGTTTAATCACTGTTAGCAGCAGCAGCCAGCAGATTGATATAGGCAAATCGCTAGTGTGTCATCCTTCAGTAACATTTAATAGATGTCTGTGGGAGAACATTTGTAGCTATTATAATTTGATTCCTACTGACATAATCAATGTGAAAATATCTCCGGTGTGACACTAACCTTATGCTGGTAGACTGAAGGATTACTATTACCATCAATAGCCCCTCCTTTGCCCTCCCCCCTCCCTTTTTCTGATGCCCCGTCCTTCCTTTCTCTACTTAAAGAAAACCCTGGTTAACAATTTAATGGAGATTGTTTGTATATAAAACCTTGGTTCGACAGTTTAATTGTGAATGAAATAAAATGTATTAAAAAAAGTTAAAATTCATGTACAAGCCCAAAAGGAAATAAGAGGTTCTCTCTATTAATCCAGCCACTGTACATGCAACACCCCCTGTAGTGTATGTGTGCAAATGTCTTATCCCTTATGATATGCAAGACAATATAATGCCTTGATGGGCGTGTTTGGAGAAACCAAGGGCTTAAAACATTTTGGGGTATATTTACTAAACTGGGGGTTTGAAAAAGTGGAGATGTTGCCTATAGCAACCAATCAGATTCTAGCTGTCATTTTGTAGAATGTATTAAATAAATGATAACTAATTGGTTGCCATAGGCAACATCTCCACTTTTTCAAACCCACAGTTTAGTAAATATACCCCCTTGACTCAAAAGTGAGGATGCCATCATTAAATCTGACTTGGAGACCTTGAGTTATGGGCCAACTTTTGTGCCATGCTAATTCAAGTCATGTATCCCTTTCAACTCTGACTTGCTTGAGTAATCCTGAGTGAACCCAACTGCTGTGTGAGCTCAAACTGTTGTCAATCTTCATGTATGACTGGGTTTGAGAGCAAAACTCAATGAACACAGAGAACCCTGTGATGATGCAGAGTCAGGAATGTGAAATAAAGACTACCACCAGGTCAGAAGATTTCTAAATTGTCCTGTCTGTGAGTAGTGTGAGTATGGGTGTTCACTTAGAAATATTTGTGAGGCTTCTGACTATACATTGCGAGGGTCCTGCGCTCAGATGAGGACAGAAAGAGGTGAATTGTTATCCAGAGCGAGTGAGTAAGTTGATGTGACCGATAAGTGAGAGTAAGAGTGACAGCCCAACTGCTGTTTGATTTCAGGTGCTGTTTGTTTAAAGTGTGGAGTTAGATCCAGTAAGGAGTTGAATCCAGGAAGGGGTTTAATCTGAAAAGTGGCTAGGAAAGGTTAGTACTCTCAAGTTCACTGTAGGCTATAAGAAGTTAGATTAGCCATAATAAGATGAGTAGTAGCAGGCTTGATGATCTCACTCAATGCATATCTTGTCATATGTATGCACACTTGGAGCAATTGTTCCAAGGTTTACACCTCTGTGAGAAATGTGAGCTACTGGTCTCTTTGGAAGCCCAGGTAACTGATCTAAAGCAGACCATTGCAACATTGAGAGACATTGCCAACCTGGAGCAGAATTTACAGCTCACCGTTGATGCGTTAGCTGAGCAGAGACAAAGGAGGATGCACAGGTAGGCAGCTGGGTAACAGTTACTAGGGGTAGCAGAGGGAGGAAGAGACAGATTGGATGAAGATACTGTGGAAGGCAGTTCAGAATTGGTAGAGTTGGGTGAGACTGCTTCCTCTAGCAACCAGGGGAACGGTCTCTTCGACATAGAGGGGACCAAAGTTACTCAGGGACCCAGGCAGACTGTGTTAGTAGGGGATTCAATTATTAGGAAGGCAGACAGGGCAATCTGTTACCAGGACCATACATGCCAAACAGTGTGTTGTCTACTGGGTGCTTGGGCTTGGCATATTGCGGATTGGGTGGACAGATTGTTGGGAGGGGCTGGGAATGACCCAGCGGTTTTGGTACATGTTGGCACCAATGCCCAAGTTAGAGGAAGAAGGGGTGTCCTAAAGAATGATTTTAGGGACATAGGTCGCAAACTTAAGGCAAGGACATCCAAGGTAGTATTTTCGGAAATACTACCTGTGCCACGCGCTAGTCCAGGGAGGCAGTGGGATATTAGGGAGGTTAATGCGTGGCTAAAAGATTGGTGTAGGAAGGAGGGTTTTGGATTCTTAGAGCACTGGGCTGATTTCTCGGTCAGTTGCCATCTTTATTGTCGAGATGGATTGCACCTGAATGAGGAGGGGGCTGCAGTGCTAGGGGAGAGGATGGTTAGAAGGTTGGAGGAGATTTTAAACTAGGCTCCGGGGGGGAGGGGCAAGCAAGTATTTATGGGATAGACATTGAGAGTAGTAAGGAGGAATTTAACAAGAGTCAAGGGGGTGGAGAGGGGGGAAAGGGAAGCATAGCTGATAAGGAGCGGCCCTTTTTAAAGCAAAAAGAAATACCTAAGGGAGGCAATAGACTTAAGTGTATGCTTGCAAATGCAAGAAGCCTGACAGGTAAAATGGGGGAGTCAGAACTGGTAGCAATGAATGAACAGTATGATATTATAGGTATTACGGAGACCTGGTGGGATGATACACATGACTGGGCAGTCAACTTGGAAGGCTATACTCTCTTCAGGAGAGATAGGGTTAAAAAAAGGGGACGAGGAGTATGTCTTTATATTAAGCCAGAGATAAAACCAAGTATGCAGGAAGTCATTTACGAGAATATTGGTGATAATATAGAGGCATTGTGGGTGGAAAGATCCAACGGAGGAAAAAGTTCAGGGAAGTTGCTGATAGGGATATGCTATAAACCGCCAGATATTAGTATGAGTGAGGAAGCCCAACTTCTACAGCAAATTGAAAAGGCTACACAACTAGGTCAAGTTTTAATTATGGGGATTTTAATTATCCGGATATTGATTGGAGTACTGAGACCTGCGGTACAGCTAGGGGAAATAGGTTTCTGAGCACGCTAAAAGACCATTACATGTCCTAATTAGTAGAGGAACCAACTAGGAACCAGACTATACTGGACCTAGTAATGACAAACAATGTAGACGTAATATCAAATATTTAAGTAAGGGAACATTTGGGAAATAGTGATCATAATATGGTTTCATTTGAAATTAGTTTCCAGAAGCAACAGTATAAGGGATCATATAAGACTTTAAACTTTAGAAAGGCAAATTTTAATATGCTAAAGGAGTCTATAAAGTGCATAGACTGGGACAAAGTTTTTGAGGGAAAAAATACTGTAAAATGTTGTTGGAAACATACACGTATAAGTTCATTCCTATGGGAAATAAATGTAAGAATTAAGTCTAAACCAGTGTGGCTAAATAAAAAGGTAAGGGAAGAAATGCAAAGTAAGAAGCGTGCATTTAAATTGTTTAATTCTGAAGGGAATGAGGAGTCCTTCCATAGGTACAAGGAATGTAATAAAACATGCAAAAAGGAAATTAGATTGGCTAAATTAGAAAATTAAAAACAAGTTGCAAAAGAAAGTAAGACAAACCCCAAAAAGTTTTTTTAAGTATATAAATGCCAAAATGATTAAGAAAGATAATATAGAACTCCTAAGAAGTGAGATGGGTGAATTGATAAATGATACTAAGAAAAAGCAGAGGTATTAAACACTTTCTTTTCTTCAGTATTTACTAGAGAGGAACACATGGTAGGAATGATACATAAAAATGGAAATTAAACCGTACCATTAATTAATACTTGGTTGACAGAGGAAGACGTCAAAAGGCGGCTGAAGAATATTAAGATAAATAAAGCTCAGGTCAAGATGGCATACACCCAAGGGTTCTTATGGAGCTCAATTCAGAAATAGCTAGACCGTTATTCTTAATTTTCATAGGTCCAATCTCATCAGGCTCAGTACCAAGGGACTGGAGAATAGCAGATATGGTGCCGTTGTTTAAAAAGGGGATGAGATCACAACCATGAAATTATAGACCTGTAAGCCTGACATCAATAGTGGGGAAACTACTGTAAAGTATATTAAGGGATAGTATTCAGGATTACTTGGTGCACAATAAGATTATTAGTGGGAATCAACATGGATTTGTGAGAGATAGGTCAAGTCAAACTAAACTTATCAGTTTCTACGAGGAAGTTAGTGGGAACTTAGACCAGGGCAGCACAGTAGATGTGGTCTACTTAGATTTTTCAAAGGCTTTTGATACAGTGTCTCACAAGAGGTTGATTTACAAAATAAGGGAACTAGGTTTAGGAAACAACATTTGTACTTGGATCAAAAACTGGTTAGAGAAAAGGGAACAGAGAGTTGTGATAAATGGAACATTTTCTAATTGGTCAAAAGTTTTAAGTGGAGTACCTCAAGGTTCCGTGCAGTGGCCACTCCTTTTTAATGTATATATTAATGACCTTGATGATGGTTTAGAGAGTAAAGTTTCTATTTTTGCAGATGACACTAAACTCTGTAAGGTAATAATATCAGAGCAAGATGTAGCTTCTCTACAGAGAGACTGGAGGATTGGGCAGCCAAATGGAATATGAGGTTAAACACAGATAAATGTAAGGTTATGCATTAAGGGATCAAAAACAATCAAACACAATCCATAAATTAAATGGAATTAATTTAGGAGACTCTATAATGGAAAAGGATTTGGGAGTGCTTTTAGGCAGTAGATTTAGCAATAGTGCTCAATGTCAAGCAGCAGCTGCAAGGGCAAATAAAGTATTAGCATGCATAAAAAGGGGTATAGATGCAAGGGAATTTTGCCACTGTATAAATTGTTGACAAGACCTCATCTTGAATATGCAGTACAGTTCTGGGCACCACTCTATAAAAAAGATAATTTGGAACTAGAAAGGGTTCAGAGAAGGGCTCCAAAATTGATGAAGGGTATGAAGTCATTAAGTTATGAGGAAAGGTTAGCCAGTTTAGGCATGTTTACTTTAGAAAAGAGTTGTCTAAGAGGAGATATGATTACTATGTACAAATACATTAAGGGTCAATACAGAAAGCCTTCATGTGAATTTTTTACCCCAAGCATTATACACAGGACACGTGGTCACTCCCTAAGGTTAGAGTAGAGGAAATTTCACAACCAGCAAAGGAAGGGGTTCTTTACAGTAAGGGCAGTCAAGATATGGAATTCACTGCCAGGGAAGGCTGTGATGGCAGATTCAATAGATATGTTTAAGAAAGTGTTAGACAATTTCTTGCAGAAAAGTGTATCCAGGGATACGACCGTTAATTAAAATGAAGGAGGTGATATTGGGTCTGGGGGTATTTTCACAATTGAAACAGGTTGGCGGTTGCTTAATCTGGATCAATTTCAAATATAAGTGAGGGATCCCAGGAGATCCATAATAGGTTGAACTTGATGGATTGGTGTCTTTTTTCAACCTCATCAACTATGTTACTATGTTACTTGAGAACTTCAGTTTGTGTAAAGCACAAAATTAGGTGAACTGTGCTGGAGTACGAAGTTAGAATTTATAAATAAATTCCTCATTTATTGTCATCAAGAAAGATGGCCATACATTACAACACTGGTAACTCTACATTGCTGCACGTGTACTACATGTACATGTTATTATTATACCTGCATGTGCGAATACATCCGTTTGCTGATCCACTCACCGAAGCCAGAAGTGAGAGAGGTTGAGTTGGAGTCTTAACATATGGACATGCTGGGCACGCTGGACAGTTGCTCGAGGGCCCCACGAGCATAGGGACCCCATAGGCTTGCAAACATATCAGTATATTATTCCGGAAATTGCACTCAGTGTTCATGTACATGACTGTGACCAACTGTGCAGGAGAACGTTCATTTTCAAGACTTAAACTGATTTACAAAAATCAGCTTCGCAGCACAATGGGGCAGCAGCATTTGAACTGGCTTTAACTACATCCTGAAGACCACTGACTTCAAGCCAATTATAAAGCAATTCTCTGCAAAGAGATTTCGCAAATGTTTGTATTGAACACTTTAGTAAATAATAGTAATTTCATATTGTGCCATTTCTGTATGATTTACTGAGTACCATTTTTATGTTGAATTTCTTGTTTTTCAACTTTAAGGCTCATGTTATATTGTCCGAATGTCTGTGTGGATTAATCTCTATAATGATTTTAATGTTTAAACACTGACTTTGTTGGAGGTACCAATAAATAAAAGCTTAATTGTAGTAATAATTTACATTTCTATTCCTGTGAGTGGTTGTGTAGATAGTGCCCCAGTGCATTGCTTTGCCCGGGGGCCTAGAATGCTGTTAAGATGGCCCTGGCCACAGAGGTCCGTGCAATGGAGAAATACACCCTCGTCATCTACCAAACAGACAAATAACCAAATTTGTGAGTCACATTCCTACGCTAGTGTATCTTTAAAATGATAAATGTTTGTCTATATTACATGAAACACCTAATGTAGACCTTATAACGGGTTACCTGTGCTACAAATAGTTTTGTTGTAATTTTTTTATACTTAAAGAAAACCCCCAAAAACATTTAGATGCACAAATACTTTATTCACCTTATTAGGTCACAACTGTGTTCATTGTGTGGTTATTTCTTGCGTGCAGAGTGATAAAATGAAAAACGAATCTATTATAAAAAGGTATATAAAATGTTATTAGTTAGGGCAGTATGATTGATATTCATACTGAACACGCAGTGTGCTTGTAGACCCAAATGCTTATATCTACATACATGGGTAATTAGCCCTCTCTCTGGTGTTAGCGAACTTGCGCACAGACTTGGAACGGACGAGGGCTGAAGTTGAACGTGAACAAGGGGTCATCCCGGGGATGTGGCTGATCATCTGGGATGTGGAATTCAAAACGTTGCAGCAGAGATGTAAAGAAGATGAATAGATCCATTCTTGCCAGCTGCTCCCCCACACATATACGGCGGCCTAGAACAAGAGGAGACGAATGAGAGAGGGAAAAACAAAGCTCAAACCAACCAACTAGTATTCTGAAGGTCATCATTGTTCACAGTCACCCAATCCGCCAAAACTGCAGAATGTTCTCTATAGGGCATATGTATTAATCAGTGGCTCACAATGTTTATGTACTAGCAACACACACAACAAACAGTCATGGTTGCAAAAATAAAAAGAGGAGTGCATACAAATAAAGTCAGAATGACGGTGACTTTCTCCCAGACTTTCCAGTTCCATCCCTATAAATCCACCGCGTACAGGGTAGGGATCGTATACTATAGTCCTATAGCCAAATCTCCTTAAAACACCCTTCAACAATCTGTCAATCAACCTACCTGCGGAAAATGGAATGAATGCTTCTTTTTTCACAAATTTTCCTTCTGCATCCAGGAAATGTTCGGGGTAAAACTGATAGGGCTTCTTCCAAATGGTTTCGTCTTTTAAAACGGAGGTCAAGTTGGGTATGATTGTGGTACCCTTAATTATTAAAGAAACAGAAATACATAAGTACCTTTTATTGCCTTATCTTTATACTTTTATAAAACATACATGTCCCAGTAAGGAATGGGTGTATTCACTGTTCCCATACTTGGAAAACGGAGGCGTCACAGTTAAAAAAAAAAAAAGGATACTTGTGCAGAATTGCTTTGAGCAGCTGGTAGGGCTGCCCACCCCTTCACTACTTCGGGGAGAAAGGAGGACACATATTGGTAGATTGGTAGGCCAACTGCTAGACATATCCTCCAAAAGACCACTTCAACCCAGGCAGCTTAGTCATAAATACAAAGTGCTTGAACTGAGTAGCTTTGTCTTTCTTCAGGTACAATAATATCCCAGTAGTGTATCAAAATCAATGTCACCAGCATAATGGGCAAACCCATTTAATACCCTTTTATTATGCACTCTTAAGGCATCTCGTCGGCTAGAAGAAGTATTCCTCACATGTGGATCCAGAGCGACTTAACCTTTGCACTATTTTGGTAAAAGTTATTTATATATTTTGTTTGGATTGGTTGGATGTATACCTTCAAAAAGATCTCTTTGAAATATGTAAGAGATTTATAAACACTATCTGTTCCCCGACAAAGCAGCAAGTTTATAAATACTTTAGCTGCACGGTTTGATATGAAACACTCCCTGCAAAATACGCCAATATATTTTACATTTTTCACCAAAAGAATTGTATCCTAAACCAGTTCCAAAAACGTAACCCGGGTGCCCACAACCTCCCAGAGTGTGATGGCTGAAACAACTAAGCTATATATCTACATAAATGTATAAGATTTTGTTCTCAACTTAGATATGTTGATTTTGTCATCTAATAATCATATAACAAGACTTTTTGATGATTCATATTTGCTTATTTCATAAAAGGTACTCCAATTTGATCCTGTTACATACTAATTGTGTATGCTTCAATAAAGATTATAAAGGACACACGTTATGGTATTTTAGTCCCGTATAATAATATAAAAATACTCTCACAATATAATACACAAGCATCTTACTTTCCTTTCCTGTTTACCCAACAACATTTACCGGGCACTGTTCCAAGAACATACTATTAATTCAGTAAAATGTTTATTTTTAGTGCTCCTACTCCCAAGATTCACCCATTAATTCTGGCAGATCCATTTGTTGTAAAATGTAACTTAATTTGGAAAACACTCCCTTCCTCAGCCTTGTGGAACCCTTTATGTACTTAAAACATTTCACTTTCATAATTCACCGTTGATGCAACTGCAAGATTTAAGTCAGATGTATGGCATGCTATTGCATTCTCTTACTTTTGCACTCTACTTTTACAAACTCTGCAGTGTACAGTTAGGGTAAGACTGGATAGTTTAGTTTACATTAATGCTTCTGTGTTGTCCTTTAACCAGAGCTGGTTAAAGTTTTCAGGGTGCATTAGGTGCAGTCTCCCACCTAAGGTGATCCTTCCCTTGTTCCCGCCTGTCAAGTGTGTGTGATTTTCCATGGCTCTGTGTCAGCTGAGTGTGGCGCTGGCTTGTGACCTCATAATCCAGCACCACACTCCCAGACCATCACTTCACATTCCTTGTTTTAGATGCCCTAGGCAGCCATCTTAGGTTGCCTAGTGGTAGCACCGGCCCTGCCTTTAACGTTCACACCGACATAGATCGAAAATTTATATCTGTGCCTCTCCGCTATACAGAGGGCTTCCATTTTATATATTACATCCCTGTAACACTCGAGCACCCTCCTAATTCTCATTAGTGAAAATTAGCCTGACTGAGGACATCAACTGAAACCACTTGGACAGAAACGGTTATTACCTTAGGGATATCAAAGCCTTGGATATTGGTGTCTCTGTAGGTCATATGGAGCAAGGCCATGGGCAAAATGTTTCCATAACGTTGCACTTCATGGACGACAGCGTTGGTAAACGGCATGTTCCCTCGGTCCTCTATTGTGGGTAACTTATCTCTGCCAATCACACGGTCTATTTCTTCATGAACCTTCTCTGTGTAATAATACAGTGAATTCAATTTACCGAACAAAAGAAACGTGATCCAGAAATGAGTTACTATATACACCACTGTGCAAGTGTCATAGCAGAACTACAGATATAATGGACTATATATAGATAAATATAGATGTGGCCGGTGTTGGGGACCAACAACTGCTGACATTTCTAAAGGTTCTTTCAGAAGTTTGGGAAATCTAGTTTACCATATGTATTCAGTGTAAACAAATGTACATCAGTCATGGAGCAATACAATGGGATTGTACCATACAAAAAGTAAATTAAGCTATTGTAATGTTTTGTCCAATTCAGTGAATTTAATGTGCCTTTCCAACACCATGGTGCTTGCATATAATGTATATTATTTACTGCATTTCTCTTCCTTCAGGAATATACACTCATTACTTACTTCGTGTTCCGCTTATCAGGAAGCGGATTAGCATGCTGACACTCCATAGAACCGCCTACTGATGTCGCTTCATGTCAGAGCGGTCAGTTAACTCCACCAATCACAAGAACAGCCTTCTAAGCCTGATACCCATAATCAGCACCAGGAAGAAGAAAGAATGCTGGTGATTGGTGGAAAGACTTCCTGATATAAGGCAGGGGTCGTGGGCGCCTAGGATTCTTGAACCTTGATCTGCCAAATTTGATTTCTTCCAGGGACCCTTGCAAAAAGGTAAGGGTTTAGCTGCTTCCTCTAAGGAGTATTTGGCGAGATCAGCGGGAAACAGGCAACAAGATGGCAGATGGCAGGAAGGTAAATACACAGTGGCTCTGCGACAGCAGAGTATTATCACTGGAAAGGTGAGGTTTGGGTGATGATCTGCGGACTGCAGAGAATACCACTGGAATGGTAGAGATGATGATCTGTTGACTGCAGGATATTACCACTGGAATGGTAGAGATGATGATCTGCTGACTGCAGGATATAACCACTGGAATGGTAGAGATGATGATCTGCTGACTACAGGATATTACCACTGGAATGGTAGATAGCGATGATCTGCGGACTGCAAAATATTACCACTGGAATGGTGGAGGAGATGATCTGCAGACTGCATGATATTACCACTGGAATGGTGGAGAAGATGATCTGCGGACTGCAGAATATTACCACTGGAATGGTGGAGGAGATGATCCGTGGACAGCAGAGAATACCACGGGAATGGTAGATAGCGATACATCTGCTGACCGCAGGATATTACCACTGGAATGGTAGATAGTGATGATCTGCGGACTGCAGGATATTGCACAAGAATGGAGAGATACACGGCCTACTCTGGACAGGTAAATGACCAAAAGAACAGGCACTGAGGAAAGGAGGAAGGTACCTTAAATAGTAGGAGGGATATTGAGGACCAATAGCACGTCAGGCAAGGTTTAAAGAGAAGATTGCGCCCGGCCGCCGGAGATAGAGGACGCCGGCGGAGAAGTAACTTAGCCGGGTCTCGGTTTAGCAATACTGAAGACCCGGCGTATGACAGCAGGTGGGAGGCATGGTGCCTTCTGCACAGAATTCCCACTGCTAATAGATAATGTAAGGCAGACATGATTGACAGTTCTGACGTCAACAGATGACTATAGGGAGTATCAGCATGCTGATTGGGTCACTAGGAAGCAAAGTCTGAAAGAGAAAAAAGACCAAGGACTTCTGAATAGAGGAGGAGAAACAGTGCATGATATACATTATTACAGACACAAGGTTCAAGGAACAGGTGCATTAAATGTAATCATATGGCCGATACAGTAATCAATTTAATAGTTTCAGGATAGAACGTGTTTTGTATTATTTGGCACATAGGCGGCAAAATAGTTTGAGGCCTGGTCCAGCCGGACATATTTTTGCTATTATACTTCTGATGGCTGCTGCAGGCTCTGTGCACATTTCTACAACTCCTGCTAGTTGGACAGACCTCCCCCATGTACTTCCCATCCAACAGATCCACAATGTTATTTTATTCCAGCCGCAGATCCTCTAGCTGTCGGGAGGTTAGAGAGCTGTTAGCACTGCTGGACATCAATACAAAGAGAGAAACCCCTTCTGAAACAGTAAATAGGGGAATGTATGCAGAATTAGCCTAGCGAACAACTTTAAGAACTGTTATAATAGAAAGTTTATGTCTTAATTAAAATGTATTCAAGTGTAAACAAAATGTTTAATGGTTTAACTATTAAATCTGACCATTTTGCTTCCCATCCAGACTGACATCTAGCACAGCAGCTACAAGCAGTGTAGAATCCCTGGGCGATACTCACTCTGGATGTGAGGATGGAGCAGCATCATTAACAGGGACCAGCGTAAGGTGTTGGATGTTGTATCTGTACCAGCTATAAAGAGATCAGCCATTATGATGTGAAGCGTCTTCTCACTGAAACTGCTGCTGGGATCGTCTTTAGTCTGAGGCACAGACAAGAGGAGACAGAAGTGATACTTAGTCCAACCTATATGACAGTACACATCTTTATAGCATAATGTACCACCTACCAATGTACAATACTGGTAAAGTGCAGGAATTGAAGAAACATTACAGTAATTAGGTAGTAAATAAACATACCTAGTATGTGACAATTTAGATCATATATTAATGCAAAACGCAAAGGTACATGTGTGCAGCAGGAGTCATGGCATCATAGAGTTAATCTGACTTTGTTACTCAGTAAAAATGTTACTTAAGCAGGGGTTGAAGGTGTGGAAAGAGCATGATAGCCAGAGGTATGAAGGTAGGGAGTTCCAAAAGTATGGAGCTGCGCAGGTAAAGGATTCTGGGCGAGAAGCAGCCTTATGTATGAAGAGTAAAAAGTAGGCCATCCACAGAAGTGCGTAAGGGTATAGCAGGAGATTAAGTCAGAAATGTCAGTGTAAGCGAGGGTTTGAAGAGCCTTAAAGGATAGGTTTAGGATTATGAATGAAATATGGAATTTGACAGGAAGTCAGATGAGAGATTGGAGTAAAGGAGTGATGGATACGTTACTAAATATATCAGCTGTATTTAGAATGAACTAAATACAGCTAAATTGACTGGAGTCGTCTTGATTTGACTCCTCCATTTAGACTCTGGAAGGCCAGCAAGCAGGAGATTATAGTAGATCAGCAAGTACAAGAGTCTAAATACACATGTTGGCAGTGGAGATACAAAGGACAGGTCATATTTTAGCAACACAAAAAGAAGAAAAGAAAAGAAAAACACAGAAAAGTTTAAATTGTTAGGGACGGAACAAATGTGATCGTAGGCTTTGCTCAGTGGTGACATTGCTTTCGAGTCCCACATTTAAAGCTGCAACATGTAAGTTGTGCTTTACATAAATGCCCCAATTTAAAGTTTACAGAAATAAAGATAAATCAGCACCTACTACAATAGCATCTGATTCTCCACCACTAAGGTAAGAGCGTTAGTAATGAACACAAATGAAATTTCCCAGAGGTCTGTTCTCCCTATGGAATCACATTAAAGTATCTCTCTTATCATCTGATCTAGCAATACACAGAGAAAGTTTCCTTACTTTTTCCATTTCCTCAAAATACGCATCGATGAAATCCCTCGTGACGGCAGGATCCCAAGTTTCTCTGTGTTTCTGAATGATTTCCCTTAGGAAGTCTAGATAAGTACGTTGAATTCTGAAAAGCTTCTGATGGGGTCCAGGCATCTTCATGAGCCAGGGGAAGACTTTGTAGAACTGTAGGGAAAAACAGAAATAGAAATATATATATATATATATATATATATATATATATATATATATATATATATATATATATATATATATATATATATATATATATATATATACACATATATACATACATATACATACGGGTAGTGAGGCAAGATGAAATTCTCATGAGATGGAGTTATTTAAACATGTTGGATGTGTGAACTTTTTGGACACAAATAACTTCACTGATCAGTTTGATAGGAGCCTCACACTACTACTGTGTGCTGTTAGAGGACCATGCTCCTTTTGTTATCGAACTCTCCTTCTGTGGCTTCCTGCATGTTTCCATTTTTATCCCCACATTAAAACACTGCTCTGTCCTCACTTACAGAATCACATGAGTGGACAGTAACTACTTGATTTGTAATTGTTCTAGACTTCTCACTGTTGATCACTCACTTATACTGATACAAATGCTGCATGCCTTAGGTCCTTAGGACTGTCCTATACTGGCTCTCATCCTACTTAGTAAACTCTGCTAATAGTGTTTGTTTCTTGGGATCCTGACACTTTTCTAAGATAAGTAATAGGCTCCTTTGGATTTCAGTATCACCTCTAAGTGAATGACACCCAATTGTTTCTATCCTCTCTGGATCTCTCACCATCTGTGCTGGTGGTACTGAATGTCTTTCTCCCATTTCATCTTGCCACCTCCAAAACAATCTTTTAAAAAGTGAGCTAATAATCTTCCCACCAATCAACACAAGCTACCAACCTGACATCTCTATTTCTGTTGCCAACATAACATTAAAACCCATCTCTCAATCTGCCTTGAGGTCATCTTTCACTCAACACTTTCCTTTGTTTCCCATTGCACTAATATTTCCTCCAGATTGACTATTGATTTAATTTTCCTTGCAAAACGTTCTTCCATGTGCTGCTTCTGTCTAACAGTCCCTAGATTGGCTGCATGTACTTTACAGAATTTAATATAAAAAACTTCTACTAACATAAAAAGCCATTAATGAAACAGCAACATACATCTCTTTACTGGTCTCAAAATATCTTCCATCTCCTAACTCTACCCCTCCAGTCCGCCCATGATCTGCACCTGTCATCGGCTACAGGACTGTTTAGGCTGCAGCTCTCTGTGGAATTCCCTCTCTCATACTATGAGCCTCCAAACCTTGGAGCGTTCCCTGAAAGCTCACCTCTTTATGCAAGCTTATAAAATTCCCAAACCCCCTACTTAATCTCCCTAGGCTTTTCTACCCCATTGCCATACCTTTATACAGTTCACACAAAACTTGTATTTATTCTCTTTCTTTGTTCAGCCAACCCAACATTGTTGTGTGAGTGGATCATATAGCCTCACTAACAGGGGCAGGATGGACTTGGGGGGGGGAAGGGGGCATCTGCCCTCCGGGCTGGGCCCATAGTGGACTTCCTTGAGCTGGGTCACTGGGCCACCTGCATTTTTGTTCCTTTAAACTGTTCCTTATAGGCTGCTGAGTCAAGTCTTGCCCTCCGGGCTAAAATTTGCCAGCCCTCCCCTGGTTACTAAGCACTTTATTTCATTGCTTTCTGGCTGGACCAGTATGCAATATGTGGCACTTAACCACATGTACCAAACACCTATTGTCCTACAGATTGTGAGCAGGAAATACTGAGGTTTTTTATTTATTTTTGTTTACCGAGTATGCTGGGGCTATATAAATATATATTGATAAATAATACGACTGCTTTGGCTATTCCCGGCTATGTCAATGACTATATGTTGGCCTAGTCCTACCCACTGGTTACTCACATGAGCATGAGATGTAAAGTAATAATTAAATAGGTTATTTGATCATAGCTGAAGGCACCTATAAATAAAGATAGATATCAGAATAATGTAGTAATCACCTGAGTAATGGGTTCAGCTGCAAGCTCAAACATTTCTCTTAACAAGCAAATCATCTTCTGGTATGAGGGGTCGTTGTAATCGAATCGTTCTCCGAAAATAATGGAGCAGATGACATTGCTGACTGCATTATTAATCACCATAAATGGGTCAAACGGACGTCCTGAAGAGATACAGGCATCAAGGTTATGGGGATCTCTTTACAAATAAATAACCCTATTGGCATATGTAAAATAAGGAACATTGAGACCAGTCTTTGTGAATTAGCGAATGTAAAAATGGCCATCACACAATTTATGATGGGTTTATGGCACAAGCAGTCAAAGTTTTCTCCTGGCCTAACCCATTTCACGTTTCTTAAAGCAGTCCCCATATATTAATATGGGGACTGCGAAGTTCTGTAATTCATTAAGTTGCGAAAAGCTCTGCTCCTCTCCGGCTGGTGCAGGTGCTGGGGGGGTTCACCAAGGCTCCCAGAGCCGCCCCGGCATTATAAATTACGGCAGGGCTTCATTATGCATGGCTGCGATTTTTAGTGATGAATGATGATCGCCACCACACTGTTTTAATAAATAGACCCCTATGTCTTAAAAGCTGTCAAAGATTTCATACAGAAACTGATTACAGAAGAGGGATACTGAATATTAACTGTGCAGGTAACGAAGACATAAAGCATGAAAGTAGCGGATATAAGGTTTTCATTACTTGATTTGGTGGAATCTCCTTTCTTTCTCCTTTCTAGTTCCCATATATAAACCATCAGTTTTGATTCCACATCATAAAAATGTTTAACAGAAGATATTTTGCCATATTGCATTTTACAGTTAATTGTAAATATTGCAAAAGGTTTGCTGTTGTTAAAATAAATTTTTTCCATCTAAAAAGTTGTTAGTTTTATATGTAGATTTATAAACATTATTTGCTTTATGTTATTTTTATAGTTAGGAAAGTTAAAAAAATTCACAAATCCAACCTTTCACACTGTAAGTTCTTGCTTTGCTGATCCAGAGAAAGGAAAAACAAATATCCCAGAAGCATCTGCTGATTTAACCTGACGTGAGAATCAAAATCCTTCCTGTCCCCATACATGGCAATCAGGTTAATAATTCGCTAGATCAATCACCACCACTGCTTAATCAGCTTATTGCAAATATTGATACAATCCTTTGCAAGAAAGACATCCAATCAATTATAAACTCTATCTAGTGACTCTCCCATTACCTCCCCCTTTGCCATTCAACTACGTAGTCTAACTATCCGGTTATGTTGGCAGCGAAAATGTCTTTCCTTCTGTCGCAGTCCCCTTGTCACATTTATGCCTTGTCACTGACATTTGTAGACATTAATTAGGTCACATTTTAGATCACCTTTGTCCAAATTAAACAACCACAGTTTTCCAAGGCTTTAAACTATAATTTCTTCCCTCCATTACTTTTATTGATAACGTAGTCTCTCTCCGACACTCATATTCTTCTATGTCTTTCTTATACCAAAACAGCGACACAGATTCAAGTTGAAAATTAGCAAGTGATATACACAATGGTAAAATTACACTTATGTCTCATGGATCTATGCCTTGATTTATAAATCCCAGGATTTTATTAGCTCTTGCAGCAGCTGCCTGACCCCTGGTGCTGCTACTCTGTTTATTTCTTATAAATTAACCTGCATCCTTTTACCTCTCAGATCTGCCCAATTGTATGTTATTCAATGTATAGTTAGGGCAAGTATTACTACAACCTTCATTCATTTCCTTATATTGTGCTATAGGAAACCATGTCTGCCATTTCTCTGTCCAACTCGTCATCTGCTCTAAGTCCTTCTGTAGAGATTTAGGATCTCATTCATATTAAAAACTAGCAATCAAATGATCTAAGTGGCGCACTGTATAGGCACAACATAATCAATAACCATATAAATAATATACTTATATTTAGGTTTCCCTCACAAAAGATCATAAAAAAAAAAAATGTATAAAACAATGATATATAATATATACGATCAGACCAAAATTGGTATATAGACCACTTGGCTAGTAGCGCCGCTGTCTAGGGTCGTGGAACCCTAAGATTGCCTAGCAAACAAAAAAAGAAAGAAAATGACAGCGCTGGGACTAGTCAAGACGTACACGATGCTAGAGGAGTCGAACTAACCAATACAAATTTATTGCACATCAATAAATCTAAAAATCAACAATATCTTAAAAACAACATATCATTAAATATGTATAGATGTAAAAGAGTCCTTAAATTCCTCAGTTGACTTCTTGAAATTGACGCAAGATACGCTCATTTGTGCAGCGTATCTTGTGTGACATAGCTCTGCTCATGCTCCAAAACAAACACCAATGAACGCAATTACATGCAAATCATGTCCAAACGCAAATGACACTTATGACTGTCTACAACTTGAAGGGTGGAACTGGGGTGGGAAGAGGTGGACGTACAGAGGCAATGCACAGTAAGGGCGTTCCGACACAGCTGTGGGCTCTTCACGGTCAGGTGTAAACGCAGACTAATGACAGACATGACATAGTCTTTGAAAAATAAAACCTATCTGAGTGCCACTAGCTAGCACAGAACAGGTATACAAGCAAGATAGACTATACAAATGCACTGTAAGCACAGTTTGCATTGCAAGCATTTTTTTAAAAAAAAGTAAACAAATAAACATTTTTAAATACATATTTATAGAACTGATTATACTGTTAAGAGTTCGTTTATTTTGTTACTTTTTTATTTATGTGACCATTTAGGCAGAACCTATTTACACTGAGATTCAAATGAAAATGCATCTTGAGATCCGTTTGGATTTCAATACGATCAAAACTACATATAAGTTCCTTGCGCTTTTATAAAGCGTAACTGACATACAAGTCGCGTTCGGACTTGAATCAGGCCCTTAATATCCTGCTCTTTGTTAATAGCCTTTCTATGCTTCGTCAAAATTGCTTGTTTTCCTGTAGTGTCCAGATGACGCCAGAGAGCGCAAGCAATTCTCCCGCAAGGGCCCTTACCTGCCCGCTAGGTGAACAGTAATGTCCCACACACTGAGTGTGTAGGGGTGTAATGATGCAATTAGCGTAATCATATGCCTTGCCCCGCCCAAGCAATGATATTAATGCAGTCGTCAAATCACTCCCAACTCTCATTTTAATACTTCTCTGGTATGAAAAAAGGCAAATATGAGATTAGTATTGTCGGCCAAAGCAGTAACCCAATCTAAATAGGTTTCATTTAGAAAAAAAAAAAAAACTCTGCTTTTTTACA
Organism: Mixophyes fleayi; assembly: GCF_038048845.1. NCBI lineage: Eukaryota > Metazoa > Chordata > Amphibia > Anura > Limnodynastidae > Mixophyes > Mixophyes fleayi. Next base: position 243,210,147 of record NC_134406.1, read on the forward strand.
TCAGTCAGTCAGCTACCTGTGTACATATTTTCCTGGTCCCAGTACTTTGTTATGTACCAATCTGCTATGGGTATTCCACATCTAGCCCCACTCCATCTTAGTAAACATGCTAGCGTGCTCTTCACCTATAACATCTCCCTTTACCTTAAGGCAAATTGTGCTCACAGATACTCAGTTCCCTCCAGGACTTATACATAAGTGACAGGTGTTTATTGGCACAGGATGCAGGGTACAAGGGTAACAAACTATATGGATAAAATATGATGTGAGGTCAGAGACACAAAATTTAAGGTCGAAGTCAAGACAGGTTTAGCAATAGACTGGAAGATACAGTACTAAAATAGAATCCACTAGCAATCAAAGGTCAGCAACATTTCAGTAAAAGACATATAAAAACAGTGTTCCAGAAGAACAGCCCAATCAAGGCTAAGGTTTGGGCAGGCAGATAAAAGGCCAGGGAAAAATTAAGCAGAGTCAAACACCAATGTTCAATAAAAGGAAAGGAACTGCGCTCAACTCCAAATCGGCAAGAGCAGCAAAAAAATCAGGAATCCCAAATATAACCAATATAATGCGCTCAATTACCTAGGACACACCAATGTATAAGTGAATGCTATAAATGTAAAATCTTACATAACATGAATAGTACAAAACAATTCAAGGTAAATCTACAACAATGGAGGCTAATCAGGCAACCATTATCTGGGTGGATAAAAAAAAAAAAAAACAGTCCAAATGTTCACAGTAGTTAAAATCCCGATGAAGGGCAAGTGTTGAAACACCATTCTCTGGGCATTGTTTTTATCGGTATTTCAACTCTATTATTGTTGATTGTTGTACCATTGTCTATCTTTAATCCAATTTTATTGATTGTTCATTGGTTAATTAAATCAATCGCTTCATTACATTGTTTTGTACTATTCATCTTATGTAAGATTTTACATTTATAGCATTCACTTATACATTGGTGTGTCCTAGGTAATTGAGAGCATTATATTGGTTATATTTGATTGTCAAACACCAATGTTACCTTAAGATTTGGCTCACCCAGGAATCTACAAGTACCTAACACAGTGTGGGGGTTTAGCTGCTTTCTGTGTTCTACAAACACTGGTCACTAACAGACATAGGAGAGTTCACAAATCCTCTCCCAGCAGTTCTACATACACACTCCTCATAACAGATTAGACTCCAGGTGAACTGTAGCATAATATATCTATAGTTATATCAATCTCCTATATATTTGGTGACGTGGGCTGTTATACGGTTGTATATGCCATACTGCCGCTTCTCCTACTGCCTTCTTCACTTACATATTCCATACCACAAATTCCAGATTGCTGCTTCAAATATAATAATATATATATATATATATATATATATATATATATATATATATATATATATATATATATATATATATATATATATATATATATATATATATATATATTATTATTATTGCTTGGTCCATGCACAGCATTGGTAGGCGGGCATGGTGGATCTTGTGAATCCACAGCAGCATGAAAGCCACAGATAGCCTGTGCTTGATGCACAGTATGTCTGATATGTTTTCCTAAAGTGTAACAATTATAGTGTGTGTGTGTGTGTGTGTGTGTGTGTGTGTGTGTGATAAAATCATAGAATGATTGTTTTCAAATATATTTGTACTTCAAATTATTTTAATTACCATACAAATAACCATAAGACACTTTATGCAATTTTTTTCAGTCTATAATAGTAATAATCCACTTTTCACATCTTTATCCAGATGACTTGTTCAAAGGAATCTGTATAAAAGATTGATGTCCCTTTCAGTGAAAACTGTGTTTATTCATCAAAGCAGCGCTCCTTCCATCATATTCACATAAATAGACATAATGATTCAGACACCAAAATCATGAACCATATGTCTATACTATATGGAAAAGCCATCAGATTCTACCACCAAAATAAACCTGCATTTGTGAAAACAATAAAATAATGTTGTCTTACCTTCTTCAGCCTGAAAGGCTGAGCAGAGGTAACCGGCCTCCTCACGCACATACTCTTCTATAGATCTCTTCCCCATCCCAAAGTTTTTTAAGGTTGAAAGAGCAAATCGTCTTTGCTCTTTCCAATGTTGGCCATATCTTGTGAATGCGATACCTAAAGAACAACAATGGTATTTCAGGAGCTCTTGAGAAATGGACATGAATAAGAAAACAAATCTCATAGGTTAGAAATTACCTATTAATGGCACTACATGCCATCTTCTTAGTGTTGGGTGCCAGGTAAACCTTCCTAGTTTAGTCCACATCTAGCGAGTAGTGAGCTACGTCCAGAGTGATGTAGCTACAGGCTCTCGTATCTTAATAAATGGTTTAAGCTGGGGCCCCATTGTGAACCCCCATAACTGCCAGTGTGTACCCCCATAACTGCCAGCTTGTACCCCCATAACTGCCAGCTTGTACCCACATAACTGCCAGCTTGTACCCCCATAACTGATAACTGCCAGTGTGCAGCAGATTATGTGCTGTATAGTGCTCCAAAGTTTTACTGTGTGAAATCCCATTATCTGCTGCCTATTAACACACTATGTTCAGCCTTGCAAATAACACAATGACTGTCTGTGTGTTACCACTCTTCTAACAAGATGAATTTAATCATGAAAGTCCATAAAGACTTAAAGCAAAAAAACTTATTGTGCAGAGTGTAGTGAAAGTCATGGAGGATCAAAAAATATACTGTGGAGACAACCAATATATTTCACATTTTATTTAGTTAAAAAAATGGCATATGAGACAAATGAAAACAATATTGAAAATGAAAAGAAAATCCTGAAATACATCGGGTACCCTGGTAATTATTATTTCGGTATTATTTATCTGTAAATCAACACAATTTGTAGTCCATACATCTCCTACCAATACTTTAAATACTATTTACAACATTTTAAATTATATCGTACAGTCTCGGAAAAGTTGTCGTACCTGCCCAAATTTTTTTTTAAGCATGCGCACAGGGCCAGCGATGCTTTTAGCAACATATGGAGGTCTCCTAGGGCACCAGGATTTTGTGGGCACCTAAACCACTGAATAAGTGACATCATGCCTATCATGTAGTGTTTTTCCTTTTCCTTGCACCCCTGTAACGAGCACCAACTTCTCTATGGACTTAAATTAATCTCACCTCCTTTCCAGACTATTGTAAGCTGTAATTTAAATAAAGACTGAGCACTTCAGGGGAACAAGGGGCGGGAGTTATCATATCACTCCTATAAGGTGATCCTCAAGTTTGGACATTTAGATCCTTAGAGCCTGATTTTACATTTATTGAGCCTTAAGCTATTAGCATAACAATCCAGATAGAAAATCATCTACAGACGTTAATTTGCTTTTACTCAAACAATTCTGCAAGACTATTGAAGAATATAATGCTGTATAATCCATAACTGGGCAACAGAAGAGGTGATCTGGCCCTTTGCAGTCATTAGGACTTTTTAACTTCATCCAAGATTGTGTGATTAACGTGTCATTCATTATTATGTAGTTACTTATTAAAATAGATAGAAGATCAGGAGAAACACAGGAACACAGGATGGTACGTCCCACTGCATCTGCTCCATCTGTCATCAAATTCTCTCCATATTCCATCTGGGGCTTTAACATTAACACCCAAGGATAAACAATACTGATGCTCTCTAGGCATTGTTTATACTGTGGTAAAGAATGTCCTCTTACCAAGAACTGTCCAAATTAAGGAAACGTCAGCGCCCAGTTGTGCCCAGGGAATCTTATGTATGTGACCTGGTATTTTCTCCTAAACTTGACACATTTTTAATTTAGGTTAAAATTATATGTGAATTCTCCTCTCAGTGTTCTGTCTTTCTGCGTTGTGGTGCCGCTGGCAAATTCCTTGTTTATTCTTTAGCTGAAGGTTAGGTATACCATTAATTCCTCTAGAGACAGTGGTCAGAATATGTGCTCTAGTTGGTCTGTGTATCGGCTTTACCTAAACTTTGGACCTTCATTGAACTCCCGGAGCTCTCACTTTGATTGGTTCATTTGACCTTGCCTTAGCCTGATGATTTTGTACTGATGCTGGTCTTCTGCCCAGTTATTTTTACACTCGTCTTCCCTGTGTATTTTCTATTCTCTATACTTGAGTGATTAACACCAATAACTCCAGGCAGAAGTCTTAGGGGCAACAGAGATCAGAGAGGAGGGCTGTCCATAAGAATTATGGGCCCCCTGACAAATTTTGATCCTGGACTCACCTCTCCTTGAGACATGAGTTTATGTGCCTCCAAAATGTCAAGTGGAGGTTCACTGGTATGTACTTTATTACCCTATGAGCCACATGCAGACTGGGATCAAAGAGTTACGGTGGTTAATATCAATGATTTAGAGTTTCTTTGGCTCCGTCCATCAGACTCTCTGGTTGTAGGTCAAATGTACGCCCTTGGTATATTCCCTTCCAGTCACTTTAAAATTACTGTGGGCACAGATATAACTTTTATAGTAAACACCTATACCTGTTTTACTGTGGTGATTTTCTGACAAGTGGGTGGTAACCTTTAAACTATGCATTCCCAGTTACTGCAGATCAGTTGTAGACTATGGATCAGAGGTGCTCAAAACCAATCCACAATAGTTACCAACAGGTCATGTCTTTTAGGACTTCTGGCTAAAGAAACAGGTGGGACAATAAGTGACCCAGAAAAATAGAAAAAAAAAAAAACTTACCTGTGCTCAATTAAAGAAATCCTGAAAACATGAACTGCTGGTAGCTCTTGAGGACTGAGTTTTAGCACATCTGCTGTACTGTAACTTTTATTGTACTAACAAATACAAATTTACAGGAAGTATATAAAGTAGCATAACTGTATATCAGTGGTGGGGCAGTGCAGTGATCTTCTCACTCAAAAAATACATGAAAAAATAATAATAATAATAATTAGACTGCATGGGCACACCGTCAGCCTCATGGCCGTCACATGACCAACTCCATGGCACCATTGTGATGCATGGCAGTTTGGGAGCAGCACGATTGAATGCAATCAGCTTCAAAAGATTACAGTAATAGTCACCAGGCCCCTGGCATTACATGCCTCCTGACATGTGTCCCTCCAATGGGGGCGCCCTTTTAAAAACTTTTAAAAAAAATCCAAAACACTTCTTGCAATGTTGGTAATGTGAAAAGACATTACAAATATAATGATTTTAAAAACAGTAGACGCAGGTCATGTTTGTCTAATTTCTCAAGTGATAATCAGAGCATACAAGTGATGTAATATATAAATGTTTGCTTAGTTAAGCAATCGGCTGTTCCTAGACAATCAGACCTGTTCTTATATTTGTGTGTTACTGTACTTTGAACTGTGATTACTCAGCTTATAAAATATGAGGCTGATATAATGTTCACTATTTCCTGGCTAAAGTGTCCATCCTTACACAAATTACATTACTGTGAATGCTGCATTTTCACATAGTAACCAACCATTAAATGCACATTATGTAGAACCTACGTGTAATGCAAGGATTGGATTGGTATATATCTTAAATATTGATCAAATATGAGACAACAATAAAAAACTAGATAAGGGAATAACAAAATCCATCAATTGACTTGGTCTCAGCACTTTGAGAAATACAAGGTTAAATAGATTTAGATTTCAAAAGCTTGACTGGAATACAGTTCTGTAACCCTGAAACATGGGATGAATCATACTCACAAAGTGACGTCATGTTAGATCTCACTCTGCAATTGCAGAGTTTGCCGAATAATAGTTTTATATAAGGCGTTTGTGAAAAATACATCAGTAAGATGAAATTCAGACCTTTAAATTTAATGTATAGGTGGCTGTGCCAATTAAAATGAATAACCTATGCAAATTGACTGGAGGTTATTTACTAGACCTAGCTGATACACACTGCAAAAAGCCTTGGTTTTGCACCAGTGCCCCTGGATAAATCGGCCTAGCCCACAGGAAGGTGCACGCCTACTGTCCTTTCTCGAGAGATGCCTCCGCAACATAGAAGTTCGCCAAGGTGTGCGGAAAGGTGGAATAAATTCTCCAGAGGCGGACTGGGCAAATTAAAGTGTAATGGTCACATCGGAGTCCAATCTTTTAACACTTTGGTACCACCCCTTTCAATAAAAGAAAAATTCTGTTTTACACCTCAAATCCTGCTCGGTTTTAATCAATAAGAGTGACGGGATATCAGGTTTGTCTTGATTACTTATCGCAATTGTGAGTGTTAAAAGTATTTACTACTTTGCACAGTGTGTTTGAAAATGCGCATCTCTGCCAAAGGCAACATGGAGTTGCAAAACAGGTACTATTAAAAGTCTAGATTGAGACCTCAAGCAGCGCTGGTGCAAAACTGAAATCATCTTGCATACTGGTAACGGCTGTGCACCCTTCTACATATCTAGAAATAAATCCACTCCACCCATTTATCTCATCCCAATAGTCTTAAGCCACAAAGGAAAGCTCATTTCTGCTCTGTTCTGCTGATTGAGTCACATTGAAGCGCCTACTCCATACTTAGCGGAGTCCACCTCCACTTTGCCCAACTCCTCCCCTCTGGCTGGGCAAACTTCTACTCCATCTGACATTTGGCTCCATAAACCCAAGGACATTGGTTGAAACCAAATCGCACTTGTGCAAATCAAGGGTTCAAAGCTGCTTGTGCACGTAGCGGATCATTTGTGTTGCCATTTCATCTTGGATGTCCTCTCACCAACTCAAACTCACTCTTTCTAAAATAGAGTAAATATTCCCACCCACGCAACAGAAGCATACCTGAAATTAGTATTTCTCCTGCAATACAACTCAGTTTAATTGAAAGCAGAGAGCTCTCATACACAGGGAAATACAGCAGCATCTAACAATAGAATTCTAATACATGCAGGTAGCAAACCTGTATTACAGCTCAAACTATTTGAAACCAAACAGCTATCATACACAGGGAAACAGCACCAGAAACAGATCACAGAAGAGAAATCATAACACATCTTTTGCGGGTCCAGGAGAGCTGGTGGAACAAGACACAATGATGATGATGTCGATTGGCAGCACTAACTAGCACCTGTTCAGTACCTTATTCATTAGTGTAGCTGCTACCTTATATGAAGTCATGACCATCTATTCACATTAATTAATTGAAGTTTTTATTTAGATTGTGGCAGGAAAGGATGTTGTAGATGTGATATTTCATGTATGTATCTTACCCTGCTAATGTTCAGGGGGTAAATGCTTCGAAAGCTATATGAAATCGTGTGCTTTGTGGGCTTCAGAACTGCTACTCAAATATCATAATATCAAAATTACATAGGCAACAATACACACAAAATTACAAAATTCACCTACCATTATGAAGTCCTTGATGTTCGAACATGGGTATAGAGGGTCTGTCAGCAGTGTCCTCTGATTTCACGACCAGTCCCTCTTTTATAGCATTATACCCATTCAATACAACTGCATTCTCTTGGAAAATCTGCAGGCTGAACACGTCTCCATACTGTTTCCTTAACTGGAATCAGAAGAGATATTATTTACATGGCACGGGCACACACAAACAACTTCTTGCTTTTTACTTTGCTTTTATTATCAGGATGACAAAGTAATTCATAGCAAAAAGCTGCACACACTTTCTTGTCACCCTAACGCAAAAGTAGCAGAGACTAGCTCCCTAGACACCAGCCACCATCTCGCAGCAAAAGAAAAAGACAGATTTAACTGCTTTCCACTCCTCCCACAGCCCTAACTTGATGGACAGATGACAATCACACTTTGCCTTTAAAAGGGTGTTATATGCAGGTGTTCTGTTTGATTGCAGACACATCCTGTCAGCTTGCTACTAGCTGTGGAAAAAGATGCTTTTAAACCACTTAAAAATATGTAAGTTAAATCAGACTCTTTACTATTAATTTTGTCACACATATGTCCTCCACCTGTATCTCTTTAACCTAGGTGCACTACTGTACAAATGTGTAACTCTGTTTACAGCCTTGTTCTGCAGATTGCCAGCTTAATACCCAACTCCTCTCTTAGAAGACTGTGGCAAACCACTCCCTTTGTCACAACACATTTCTACACACAACTACAGGAGGCTGCATTATGAAGTGTGGCGCAGGAATGTCATCATGAGATTATGACAGCATTGGAATATGCAATACAATTCTGCTACGAGGCATGGGCACCTAATGAAGGAGCTACAAGAAATGAGCTACGGCCTTGAGAATCAGTTGTAACCCAGTAAAATGGATTTGTGTTAACAAGTACTGTTTTAATACTATTGTTTCCAGGAAATCTTAGAGGGACGAGTGCTTTTGTCCTACTTATTTCTTTATCATATTTCAGCCACATTGACATTTTTAAAAGCCTACGAACACAACCCACACAGCCCATAACTCAAGCTCTCTGTGATGCGCTGCAACATTAACATTTGAAATGTATAACAACCCTCAAAACCTGCAACCCAAGTTCAACATTTCTGGCAAGTCTGCATCAAATGCACACTTGCTTTGTTTGTTTTGGACCTAGCAGTTACAATCCACTATTACTTCTACTCTACTCCTAATCCTTGTAGCATCTGTACAATAACCGGTTCTGAACCAAAACATTTTTTACAGCAAAACCCTCTTAATGAAACAGGTACTAATTTTGAAGAAGAGGCTTGTAACAATGGGGAAAAGTAACTGTTAGAATTAGATAGAAAATAGCCCTATGAACCTCTCTGTCCACAGAATCGACACAGGTGTGATAAAGTCACAATACCTAGTATGTATAAAGTATTGTATATCACTTTATTACTAGAGATGCTCAGGCTCGGTTCCTCAAGAACCGAACACAGTCGAACTTAGGGGATCAGAGTACCGAGCCGGCTCGGTACTCGGATCCCCTTGCCTCGAAATTGAAAACGAGGCAAAACGTCATCGTTACTCCGTCGGATCTCGCGATTTTTGGATTCCTTTTGAAGATCCAACAAAACGGTGGGTGGGAGGGAGGGCCCAAGGACAATTCTGTCTTGCATCATTTTTGTTTTCTGCCACTGCTGTGTGCCAATGTTTCCTAGATGTGCTATGAACTGCCGTGTGTTTGTGTCATTGCTCTGTCATACCATTCAGCCAGGTCGCTGCAGTCTTTGTGCGAAAGTGTATGAAAATAATATTGTGATCTGTGAGGTGGTCAAAGTGGACTGCAAATGACTTGAAATTCGTGTTATTGAGGTTAATAATAATGTAAGAACAAAAAAAAAAGAGCACAAATATGTGATTTTATCATATTTAAGGATTATTTCTAAAAAATCCAAAACAAAAACACACGAGGGTGGTTTTGCCAAAACCAAAACCAAAACACAAAGCTAATCCAGATCTAAAACCAAAACCAGTTCACAGGGGTCAGTGAGTATCTCTATTTATTACATAGTGATACTAGTTTAGTAGGACTCAAGACTATTACTGAAAATAGCCAATTGATCCAAATGCGAATACTTTATACAAATCTGAAATATTAGCAAAAGTAGCAACTGAGAAGATTTTATGAACATTTTTAAAATATGGCAGAATAGGCAGAGGTTTTTGTTTAAATGAAAAAGTGAAATAGGTGTTATTGATCAAGCACAAAGAGCACATCTGAACCTCAAATAGTCAACTCAAATAGAGACTCAATTATATCAACTCATAAGTAAAGCTGTATAAAAAAAAAGGGCGATGTCTCAACGTTTGCCATCTAAACTGCCCTAAAGGCCAAGATTGTGGGCGAGAGATTTTCTGCAAGACATTACGTTGTGTCTTTCTAATTTTCTGGATCTGCGTACTGTATATGCTTACTGGAAGCCTCGAAGTTACAAGTCATTGTCTTCTGATATATCTTTATTTTATGCCAGCAATGCTTTGAAAAAAAAAGAACCAAACTTACCATCTCTAGGCTATTGGTAAAGCTAGTGAATGTGGCCTTACCACCCTATAAACTATTGGCATTCTGCGATGGATGATACCATAGGTGTGCAGCAGGAGGTCTCAGATAAAGAATCACCTCAGGAGTTACCTTATATTCAGACAGAACGAGTCTTGAGATGTAGGTCTTCCTTATATAGTACTAAGTACCAGGATCAGTATAACAACAGCTTTCAGTAATAGCTTCTTAACATAACATATCAGTAACATGAGCTGCTCAGCTCACCTCCTTTTCCCGGAGAGTCTCTTCTAGAACACAGAGAGTTGAGACAGAAAAAAACAAACAAGTACGTGCATATACAGCAGACAAACAATACACCTCTGTATGAATACAGCGCCATCTGCTGACCCTCCATGGGTACTACATGCATATAAACAAACCCATAGTCTGTTGTACATATTTCAACACCCCTTCTCAACAGACTGGGTTTCTTCAGTTAGACCCATCTTTGACGTAAGTCTCCAATGTCTCTCTCTGACTGTTGGGCAATAGTTCAACTCTATAAGACCTTGTTCCTGTAGATCCCTCAGGAAGTGATGCTTGACATCAATGTGCTTGGTTCTTGGGTTCACTCTTTCTGTTTGCGCTAATGCAAGGCATCCTTGATTATCCCCATATATCTTGATAGGTTCTTCTTGAGGCATTCCTAGGTCTGATAGTAGTTGCATTAACCATACCACTTCTTTATTTGGTGTGAGCTGCCGCGATATATTCAGCCTCTGTAGAACATAGTGCCACGGAAGACTGCTTCTTGCTTGTCCAGCTGATTAATCCTTCTCCGATAGAGAATAGATATCCACTTGTGGATTTTCTGTCACTTGTGTCTCCAGCCCAATCTGCGTCAACATATCCTGCTAACTTGTGACTTGTGCTTGCTGAGAGCTTAAGCTTCTTGTTAATCGTTCCCTTTAAGTAACGAATTACCCTCTTTACTGCATTCCAATCCATCTTGGTTGGTTTAGAAACTTTTCTGCTTAAAATCCCGACTGCTGTGGAGATATCTGGTCTAGTGACGTTTGCAATATATAGCAATTTTCCTATGGCCTTTCTGTATAGATGGTTATCCTGTAACAGGTTGCTCTGATCATTTGGTTCCTTTACATAACTTGTCTCCATAGGAGTGCTTGCTGTCTTTGCTTCCTGTATACCAAATTCCTCAATGGTTTCCTGAATCTTGTATTTCTGACTTAGTGTGAATGTTCCATCATCTTCTCTTGAGATTTGCATTCCCAAGTAATGTGTTATGTGGCCGAGGTCTTTTGTTTCAAACTGACGGTTTAGTTCTTGTAGCAATTCAATTTCGTCCCCTTCTTGTTCGAAACAAACTAGCAAATCGTCCACATAGATCAATACATAGAACCATCTTTCCTCTGCCAACTTTGTATAGAGACATGGGTCTGCTTTACTTCTGATGAATCCCTTCTCTGTCAGAACTCCATTTATCTTTGTATTCCATGCTCTTGCTGCTTGTTTAAGACCATATATACTCTTGTTAAGCTTACATACATGATCTGGGTTTTGAGAATTCACAAAGCCTGGTGGTTGTTCCATGTATATATCTTCCTTTAGTTCACCATGTAGGAAAGCCGTCTTTACATCAAAATGTTTCACTTGCAAACCTTTTATGGCTGCTGTTAGGAGTAAGGTTCTAATGGTAGTGTGCTTCACAACTGGAGCAAACGTTTCATCATAATCTTCTCCAAATTTCTGTGAATATCCTTTAGCGACCAATCTTGCCTTGTATCTTTCTATTTTTCCTTCAGAATCATACTTGACCTTAAAAGTCCATTTACATCCTATGGCCTTTTTGTCTACTGGTAGTCTGGTCAATGTCCATGTCTGGTTGTCTTCCATTGATTCCATTTCTTCCTTTGCGGCTCTTAACCATTTCTGTGCTTCTCTTTCTGAAAAATTGGCAATTTCTTCCCATGATGTAGGTTCTTGTATGTTAATAGCTTTTGCTTTGTAAGATAAACGTGCAGGTGGTTTTCCCTTATTTTCTCTTGAAGAGCGTCTCACCCCCTCAGATGTACTCTCCCGAGTGTCGCTGGTATCTGTCTTGTGTTGTACTTCAACTTCTTGAGTGATCTCTACTTCATCTGTTTCTTTGGGTTCTGTACCTTCTTCTTCAGTAGAGTCTACTGGAATTATGACATCATTTCGCGTTTCTTCTATAAATGTCACACTGTTGCTTATAATTACTTTTCCAGTTTTTGGATTTAAGATTCTGTAGCCTTTTGAATGTTCACTGTAGCCAACTAGAACACCCTCTACTGCTCGGTTCTGCATTGCTTCGTTTTTCAGCGGGAATGTAGGCGAAGGCTCTGCATCCAAAAACTCTAATGTGCTTTAAGCTGGGTTTCTTACCACGCCACAGCTCGTATGGTGTTTTCCTTACTGCCTTGGAAAGTAGTCTATTTTGAAGATAGGTGGCTGTCGCTGCTGCTTCACCCCAATATTTGTCAGGTAGTCCTGAATCTGTAAGCATGCACCTTATCATTTCTGTTAGTGATCTGTTTTTCCTCTCAGATACACCATTTTGCTCTGGTGTATATGGTACTGTCTTCTGATGCTCAATACCGAGTCCTCTTAAGTACTGTTCTATTTTCTGGCCTGTGAACTCGCCTCTATTGTCACTGCGAAGAGTTAGCATATTCCTCTTGAACCTGTTTCCGGTCATGGTCACATAGTCTTGCAGCTTTTCTAAGACTTCATCTTTACTTTGTATTAGATAAGTGACTGTGAACCTGGAATAGTCGTCAATGAATGTCAGCATATACCTTTTGTCTCCTACGGTTCGCGTTTTCATAGGTCCACATACATCACTATGTACCAGGTCTAGTGGTCTGGAAGCTCTGTTTTCACTTTTCTTAGGAATTGTCATCCTTGTTGCTTTTGCTTTTATGCAGCATTGGCATTTCATCATTTCCGAACAGTCTGACACTGAGATCCCTGGCTAGGTCTCTCCTCTGCATTTCCTTTATGCAATCTGGGTGTCTATGTCCTAATCTTCTATGCCACTTGTGAATACAGTCAGCGTGTTTTCTGTGCGCTCAGCTTTGCCTGCTGTTCTGCGATATCCAGACAGTATAAATGTTCTCTTATTCTGGCTGTAGCTAGCGTTTCTCTTTCATTTTGGATAAAACACTTATTATTTTGAAACTTTACAGTAAGTCCTTTTTCTACTAGATTCTTTACTGACAGCAGTGCTCCTTCAAGCTTAGGAACATATAGCACATCTGTTACGGGTATCTCTGCATAGCTGCCATTACCCTTGGAGCATAGGAATTGACCATTCCCTTTCCCTTCTGCAATGATATTTGTTCCATCTGCCAGGTAGATTGTTTCTTTATGGTTCAAATCAAGTTCAGTAAAGAAGTCCTTGTTGTTTGTCATATGACTAGTCACTCCTGAGTCGACATACCACTTTTCCAACAATTGGGTTACTGTCGCTTTAAATGTTCCATTCCAATTGTGTGCTCCTGTATCTGTAAGTGTGGCTTTGGCTCTTTGTTTGTGTAATCTTTCTGGTGGTTTGTGCTGCTCTGTCTTCCATATGGTGCAATCTTTTTTCAGGTGACCCACTTTCTTGCATCTGAAACATGCTCTTGTTTCCCTGGTGTGTGGCTTAGTGTCCACCATTTTAAGTGCTTTCTCTATGTCACTCTCAGTATTGCACTCTGCAAGCTCCTTTCTGCATTGATACTCCTCTATAAGCCTGTTCTTCACAAAGTCTAGTGTGATTTCTGCTTCAGGTCTCATTTCTAGTGCATTTATTAGTGCACTGTATGTATCTGGTAAGCTGCACAGGAGGATAGCTACTATGTGGTTGCTTTTGATTTCTTCTCCCATTGACCGGAGCTGTATGGTTATCTCTAGTAGTGCACTGATGTGTTCTTGCATTGTCTTGCCTTTGTTAAATCTCATTTGGTATAGTTTTCTTAATAGGAATAGTTTGCTGTTCAAACTTGATCCTTCATGCACCCTCTGTAATGCAATCCACATGTTTTTAGCTGTACTCTCTTGTCTTATGTATATAAGCTGATCATCTTCCACCAGTAAACTTATGGTGGCTCTTGCCTGTTTGTCCTTCTTAATCCACTGCTGATCCTCTCCTTCAGGTCTGTCTGCACTTATGACTTCCCATAAATCATCTCTGGTTAATAGCATTTCTACTTTAAACTTCCATGTCTGATAGTTCTCATTAGAAAGCTTGCTAGCAGCTAGTCTGAGATCTGTGTAATTGGCCATAACCCTTCCTTGTATGAATCTCTCTATTCTTCTGTGGTATTAAACTTGTTTTACTCACAGTTTTCTCTCCAAGGTTCTCCTGGGTGTTTCTTGTGTACGTTACACAGTCTGCTGTCTGTGCCTGCTGGGACTTGCAGTGCAGCTCGTGATCTGGATGCTGCTTAGGATGCACTCCTGATAACTTTATCTTGTATAGACTCCAGTCTGGGCCCATAACCTATTGGCATTCTGCGATGGATGATACCATAGGTGTGCAGCAGGAGGTCTCATAGATAAAGAATCACCTCAGGAGTTACCTTATATTCAGACAGAACGAGTCTTGAGATGTAGGTCTTCTTTATATAGTACTAAGTACCAGGATCAGTATAACAACAGCTTTCAGTAATAGCTTCTTAACATAACATATCAGTAACATGAGCTGCTCAGCTCACCTCCTTTTCCCGGAGAGTCTCTTCTAGAACACAGAGAGTTGAGACAGAAAAAAAACAAACAAGTACGTGCATATACAGCAGACAAACAATACACCTCTGTATGACTACAGCGCCATCTGCTGACCCTCCATGGTAACTACATGCATATAAATAAACCCATAGTCTGTTGTACATATTTCAACATAAACTTACCTTGTCTGGACAGATTTGCTAATGTATGGGACCTTGGGTTGATGTCATGCCTACAGATAAAGGGGTTGTCACTTTTGGAAAACTCCTATTCAATAAAACATGACACTTCCTCCAGCAAACAGAGGGTTCCCCAAATGGGGTACACAAACCTTACCTGAAGCGGAGAGCGGACTCGCGGTTCCATAGAACTCAACTGGAGAATTCTGGATGAACCCATACTGCAACGTGCTGCAGATAAATGTGTAGCATTCATCAGCTTCAGGTAATGAGGGGTACCCCATTAGCTGTACAGGAGGTGCACGTTTTATGGAGAAAGCAGTTGTCTTAAAGTGAAACTCTTTAATGACTGATGATCTTATGTTTTGTATCTACGTTGGCAACTGAAATGGCACACGTTCATCCCTAGAAATGCTTGAAGATGCCGTGTATCGTCTCTCCAACCAGTTCAGTGAATTGGTACAAAAAAAAAAATTAATACAAAATTCGCTGGGATATCTCCAATTTTTGATGTGGTCCGTTTAACTGCAACACTTCCTTACTTAGTTTAACTCTTCTGATGCTTTAGTTGTTTCTTTATTTAAACGCAATAAAGTTTAATATTTTTAATACATATCTGTCCTAGTAGTGTACAACTCATTTCATGCTGAGTGGAAGAGCCATCTCTTCTTATACATAAGAGGATTATGAAGTGTCTCACGTAGAGTTGGACGTATTTGCACCCTGAACACAAACAGGAAGAGTCGGACGCATGAAAAAGCGCATTTACGTCAACTTTTCTTTCCTCCCCTCCGGGATCAGCAGAAGTACAAAGGCAGAAGGAGGCAGGGCATTGTCTGTTGTGTCATTTGCCCCATTCCCTGATACGAACTGCAGCAATATCTTCATTTCTCCTTTGGGGCAAAAATGATGTGATTTATGACTAATCACATCATGGAGCGTCACAAGGAAGTGAGCAGGCTGCGAGAGAATGGCTTGCGCTCCTGAGAGTTTGGCAGACTTATACGCAATTCAGGATGTATCAAGCAGTACATCATTAATAGTAAATGTGACTTTCACATGATGCAAATTTTTACACAATCTAATAATGTAATGAAGGGTTATATACAAAAGAGAGAAAAGTTTTTTCCCTGTTACTAATAAACTGGAAAGTTGTGTTTACCATATAAAATATAATTAAAATACAAATTAAAAATCAAGTAGTAATCATCTTTCTTGCTGCAGTCCAAGTGGAAATATCAATTAAGTAATGTGAATAAATGGCAGTCAGACTGTTAAATAGGGAACACTATGCTCCGTCTCCATGGCCCCTGGTGGTCTAGGGCCCGGAAGTCCCTATGTATCCTGCTTCCCTGTGTATCATGTACACTCAAAGTTACATATACTTCTCTATCCAGTGTATCCTGTATTACAAACACACCAATGTGGCCTAATATCCTTCTCACCTTCCGCTGGCACCTATTCCAGACATCGGCCTATATGTTCTGCCAATAGTTATTTCATATAGTATAGTAGGCACACTAATAAATTAAATTAGCTGGAGTCGTCAGTCCGCAATCAGCCTATCATAAGCGGCTAGTTAGTGCCCCTGATAGTCATCATCATCATCATCACTTTGTCGCACCAGCCCTACAGCACACACCAGAGATACAGCTCCTGCCAGGTGTCTCTGTATCTGCATGAACACCCACTTACTGTACGCGGCCTATATTCACCTGTCCCTTCCCTCCCCAATTCTGCCTCTCCAATCAGAGATGTAAATGTAAGATGAAACAAAATGTATGTATGTGTTTTCCATATTGTTCATGTGCAGCAAATAAACAATTTATATTTTATGCAAAAACAAAAACAGACTTATCGTATTTTCTCCTTTGAGAAAAATTAAGCGAATGCACCTCACCATGGGTGAAAACGCAATCTGCTGAAGTGCAATGTAAAGTTTGAAGTATTGGAATTTTGAGCTAATGTTATTGCATATACTTGTATACGATGTTAAACTTCAATAAAAACAGATTATATTAAAAAAAAACAAAGAAACAGACATACGTCCAACACTTCATAAGCACCAAAGTCTTCAGTTGCATTCACTGCTAATAGGCTAATTTATTTATTAGTCTAAGCCAAAACACTTGCAAGTGGGAGGAATTTTCAAGGAAATATGGCAGCAAGCAATGAGCAACTGCTGAATGATTTTTCTTTAACACAGCAGTTCTGACATTCTTGTAGGAGGCAAGACATTAACTTCAATCTTCTCTACAATACATCAACATATTGTTTTAATGCTCCAATGTAATGTTCTGCTCCTACTAACAGAGTTACAGTATAATTATATACATAACACCAAAGTACAACAACAAATCTACACATTAGGATTAACTAAACACCTAAACTGTGGAAATGCGGATGTGCTCGTGTTTAATTCCTTTTCTGTGCAAGTGTAGTAAATGTATACTATTATTAATCAGTAACAGAGGTACCTGGGAAGATTTTCCAATTTTGCGCTTGCCAATGTAGCTGTTAGTGACACCTTTTAGGGAACGAGTACATTTAATGAGCTGTAGCAATATTTAGCCTATCGATAGGCACACGTGACTTCTCTGGGGCATAGACAGAGCCTTATTTGTCCTGGAAGGCACAGGGAGGCAGTACCCTGCCCTTCTGTTGGCCCCTTACTCTTTGATGTTTAATGATATATCATTCCTTCCCAACGTATGTCATAATCGTTCCACTCAAGGCAGTGGCGGAACTACCATTAGTGCGGTAGGTGCCGTGCACCGGGACCCATGGAGATAATGGGGCCCACTGCATGGCAGATACAGAGGGTCGGAGGCCCCGGTTCCCTCCTCCTTGCCTCAGGGCCCATGGAGATAATGGGGCCCACTGCATGGCACATACAGAAGGTCGGGGGCCCCGGTTCCCACCTCCTTGCCTCGGGGGCCCATGGAGATAATGGGTCCCACTGCATGGCAGGTACAGTGGGTCAGGGCCCTGGTTCCCTCCTCCCTGCATCGGGGCCCACAGCTCGCTAGGTCCATCTCTGACTCAAGGTGAATGGATAGACATCTTTCTCATGATTACAAGTTCAGCCCACAAATGTCTGGCCACTTTGTAAGCCACAAGTACAATTTAAAGCTTAAATGTTCTTTGTATAAATACTAGAGATGAGCGGGCTCGGATATCTGAAATCCGAGCCCACCCGAACATTGCCGATCCGAGCCGGATCCGAGACAGATCCGGGTATTCCCGCCAATTGCAAAACTGAAACCGAGGCTCGAGTCATAAAACCGCTGTCGGATCTCGCGATACTCGTATTCTATAAATTCCCCGCTAGCCGCCGCCATCTTCACTCGGGCATTGATCAGGGTAGAGGGAGGTTGTGTTAGGTGGTCCTCTGTCCTGCTATATCTCGTGCTGTGCTGTGCTGTGGTTTTTAGCACTTTTTATGCTTTTTTCAAAATAAATCCGAATCCAAAACCTTTCGTCAGGTGTTTTGCGAAACAAATCCGAACCCAAAACCTCAGGCAAATCCGAATCCAAAACACAAAACACGAGACACCAAAAGTGGCCGGTGCACATCCCTAATAAATACAGATTACAGCATTATAAGTAGGTTTACCTTTGATAAAGTTTCAGGAAAGTTGTTGAAATCCAGAAGGAATATATTTCCAACCAAAGGCAGCGGGAAGGGTCCCGGGGGGTAGTTAACTCTTCTTTTGTTCTTCACCCAATGAATAAGCAGAGCAATGGCAGTAACGACGAGTCCTATAAAAGTTGTATTCCAGACTGACAGAAGCTCCATGTCTCAGTCTGACCTCCCTCTGGTGCTGGTTTTCACTGTAATATGGCAAAATAGAACTCCTGTAAGATGCACCTCCTCAAATATACAATGTATGTGCCCTTATTTCCCCAAAATAATGCTGCTCAATACTAGGAAACAATACTACATTATACTCCCAGTCAGATACACACCCTGCCCTGCGCAGTCTCACATTTATCAGCAGCACACGATGACGTGCAGACTGCTAAACAGTAAAATATTTTCTTCTAATTGGCCACTTTCCAGCCCTGTTTCCAGCTGTATTACAAATCTCTGCCAAATGCTGGGGATATGTTTACATTGTGAAATATCCAGAAGTTGAAGGCTGTTAATAGAAACAGTTTGAAATGAACCAAATCAGAACTATTTGTCCAATTGACTGTTTAGTTAATAAGGAAAGGTAAACCGAGCACGGGACGTTTACAATTATAAAGTATAATAACATTAAACTTACTGACATGTAGACATGGGTGATTTTCAATGGGAAAGTGAAGGATGGACAACCTGGTACATTTTAATAGAAAAATTCCCATATTATCAGGGCAAATTTAGAGCTTTGCGAAGTGCATGTTCCCAGGATGACAGCGGAAGGGAGGCAGGACAATGGAATTCAATATTAAACAATACCACTAAGAACTCTAAACCACGGGAAGATGTTGCTAAAGATATGATAGATATTTTTAGTTCTACTAATGTGCTATAGTTGGAAATACGGTAGATAAATGTGTACATATCTATTATTTTCTATGACTGTCTATTAACCTTCTGTCCAGTCATAAACGTGATCTAGTCTTGATATAAATGTGATTTTATTTGATCTTTTAGGCTTACAACCTTCACCATCTCCAGGTTATATTTTCATCACTTGTTAATAACATGAGATCAGAACCAAATGACATCACAGTAGGTGACATATTTTAAATGGAAAAATAATTAAATGTTCTGTACGGACACTTGCTTAAAAGTGTCAATTAAAATTGATTCTTTTAAGGGGTGCTAGATCATTAATACGTTCCAAAATATCCAGAAATGCAGGTATGTCTCTGTTGATATTGAAATCTTTGTAAGGGAAAATACGTTGAAAGCCAGATGTAACTGTAATAGAAAAAAATAACAGTGTAGTAGGTTCTACTTACAAAATAGAATTATTACTATATTGTGATGTATGAAAATGGGTGGATACAGAGAGAATAGACTTCCTCCCCCTACACACAGAGAAGCATCCCTTGGTCATTGTGCATACATTCGGTGCCATAGAATCCGCTGCATCGCACAATCAACAAAAAGTAACAGGAAAGATAAAAAAGATAAATGGACAAGAGGAACAACAGAAGTAGTAAAAATTAATACAAGAAACTAGAGAAAGCAACTACATAAGAAGACACAACTAGAATAAAAGAAACATTACAAAAAAAGAGGAGGAATAGGAAGTAGAGAGGGCCAAACCTGTGAGAGTTAACATTAAGAGTACTAGGGTAGTAAACGGAGACGATAGAGGTGGTGTGAAAGGGGCAGGTGGAGCGCGAGTAAAGCTGGATACACACGGCAGGAAAAGGTAACGATTAGCGATTCACTAACGACAGGGAAAAAAAAAAAAAAAAAAAAGACCCAATCAGCATGCCGATGTGTGTATACACACTATAGTGATTACCTTCAGATGTCTGCAGTGACAGATGCCTGTCACTTTCACTGCACTCTGGATGCGCTCAGCCTGCACGGAGCACTGCTGCTGCCTGGAAGTCTGGCCGTGCACACACAGCTCAAAGGTCACCCTCCCCCCTACCCTAGGTGCAGCCTCTGCGTTCTGAAAGTGAAAGCTAGAAGCACCAGCAGGGTCTGCAGGAGGATACAGAAGGAAGAGGACAGCGGATTCTGCAGAAATGGACCGACATTGTGCATAACTGAGCAAGATTTTTTTAAGCAGTACGACCAATCCGTTCAAACGATGGTCTGTGCTTTGGAATGATGATCGTTCATCGTTCCAGGGTACACACTACTGTGATATCGAGCCAATCAGTCGTTTATCGTCTGATTGGCCCAATTATTGGCTGAAAACAGAGTACTGTGTACCCAGCTTAAGAAGTTGTCTTAGGATGGGGCCGGGTAGGCAAGTGTGAAAAGGTGAGTTTTGAGGGACCATTTGAAAGATTTGAGACTAGGGGCAGGTCTACTTGGGTGGGCAAAAAGGTCCAAACGTGGGAAGCAGTGTTGGTAAGGTCCTGAAGGTGGGAGTGTGAGGTGGTGATAGGTGATGGGGAGATGCGAAGGTCATTGACAAAATGTGGTGGGCAAGTAGGAGAGTATTTCTTGACAAAGTCAGTGATGTAGGAGGGAGAGGCATTAAAGAGCGCGTTATAAGTAAGGGTAAGCAACTTGAATTGTTTTCTGGAGAAAATGGGGAGCGAATGGAGAGTTTTTGCACAGAGACATAGCGGAAGAGGAAAGCCGGAAGAGGAAAATTAGCCACAATACCGCACTCAGCACAATCTTCATGGGGGACAAACATTTGTTGGGCAAGCCAGTGACCAGAAGATTGCAATATTTAAGGCAGGAGATGAGAAAAGCATGGATGATGGTATTGGTGGCATTCATGGAGAGACAAGAGCGAATTGGCAATATTGCAAAGGTGGAGGTGACAGGAATGTGCAAGGGATTAGAAGAGGGGAGTGATGACCCCCAGGCAGCATTTGTGGGGAACAGTGGAGAGGGTGACACATCAACCTTTTGGGATATCAGAGGAGGGGATGTGACACTAGGTGGTGGAAAGATGATGAGCTATTGAGCTAGGTTTTGGATATGATGAGTTTCAGGCAGCATCCAACCATCCAGGTGAGGATGGTAGAGAGGCAGTTGGACACACAGGATAGAGGGGAGGGAGAGAGTTCAGGGAAGTAAAGGTAGATTAGAGTGTCATCAGCATAGAAGTGATTTAGGATGCCAAAGAAGAGGTTGAGTTGACTAAGAGAGGAGGTGTACAGAGAGAAAAGTAGTCAGCCAAGAACAGAGTCTTGGGGAACAGATAAAAGCACAGGATGGGAGCAGGCACCAGAGAAAGATCAAAGTAGTGATAAAACAAAAAACCTTCCAACCAGTGAATACTAAAGGAATGATAGTGTAGGATGTAAATCAGAAAAGGACAGTGTCGCATAAGCCAATGGATTGAAGGGTGTCAAGGATGAGAGGATGGTCAACTGGGTCAAAAGGGGCAGAGAGATGAAGGCGCAAGAGCAGAGAGAAGTGGCACTTGACGACTGCAGAAGTAAAAATGGGAGAAGTATGGTGAGTCTCAAAGGAAGAGAAGGAAAGGAAAGGGACAGGGGACACTGCTGAAGGTGATGCTAGGACATAAAAGTATGTCTGGACCACCACCTTGGTAGCCATTAGAGCGTGGAGTGTGTGTAAAGGATAGACTGCCAAAGGAGGGGGCAGCAGTTGCAAAAGGTTTCAATGAAGGAGCAAGAGAGGTAAAGGTCTTGGATGGAAGCAAGCTTGTTACAGACAGTTCTGGTATTCCAGAGTGAGCAGGTAAAGGGGAGGAACTTAAGAGGAGGGATGGGGATAAGGTCACAGGGGTTAAAGGAGCATGGAGGGAGGGGAGAATAGTGGCAAGAGAGAGACTTGTGGATAGATGTTGGGAATAGAGCGGGTCCCAGGGATGGGAGAGGCGGTTCCCGCAGCTGGGACAGAAGGTGAGATAGTGGGTAAGAGCAGTGATTGGGAGGGCGAATTGGGGGAATCAATAGTGGTAGGTAGGGGAATGGGGGGTAGAGGCTGTATGTAGAGAAGAAAGTAAGTGGCTGAGGGGTAGATAAGAAGGAATGGCAGGACTAAGGATTTTAAGGGTGGGTAGGTTGTGGAAACTGATAGGGGAAATTGTGAATGTCTCAAAAAGGATGGGGGGGGGGCAGCAAAGAGGAAATGGAACAAGGATAAGGTGGAATAGTATAGAAGAGATAGGGGAGAGAGTACCCAAAGTGGTCAAATGGTGCATGGTAGGAACAAGGCAGTACTATTGTATACCAGGGGTGAGGGAAAAGAGGCGATAGAGAGGGTAGGAACTATTGGGAGGGAAAGGAAAAAGATAGGTGGAAGGCACAGGTAGATAATGTCTCGAGTAGGAGTAAGGGAAAGGAGAGGACAGACCACTTATGGGAGTTATTGTAGGACATAATGCTAGATAGTAGTTAGGCAGGAAGCAGAAAGATAGAGAATGGAAGGCAAAATGGTTAGATAGGTTGGGAGCTGAAAGAGTAGCTGAATGAATGAATGAGGAGGGAGTGAAAAGCATAATGGTATTAAGGATAACTGGAGGGTAGATAACTGTGTATAACTGACAAATGTTTGATTCACTCATATGTAACCGACTAAAGTGATTATACATTATGATGACAGATAAGTATCTGTATGGATGAATCATTTGCAACCCCTAATGGGCAAGATTAGATTGGAAGCTCCTTTGAGCCAGGCTGCCTCCCCCTTCATTCTCAACAAAGATATACAGCAATATGCAGTAATATACGTGTGATCAGGATGAAAAAAAATCAGATTTTTTTTTTTAACCCCTTCTTTGAGTCAAAAAATTTAAAAAATAGCAATGAGGGTTTTCTTCATCTTCCTCTGGATCTATAGAACAACTCAAACTAGATGACAGGGAGCCCCAAACATTACCATAAGGATGGCTCTTGTAGAAATACTGGTGCATTTGTCAAAATGACTACCTAGATATTTGGGGTTCCATAGGCGCATGACTTATTTAATAAATAAAATGTAAGCAATATTTCAATTGCAAATGTAAATATCTTAAAAAAAAAAAAAAAAAACTCTTGTTTAAATTAGACTGCACACACTCAAACAAAATTATAAAATTAGGTATTACTAGGTAACTGGTTGGTTATCAATTTAGGTCAACCAGGGGAGGTGGAGATTAGGGTAGAGTGAGTGCGAGAGCCAATAGCTTCCTACCGGTCCGCATAATAACCCCCCATAACCCTACAGGAGCCCATAAGAAGCACACTCACCGGGGGCCCTGGAATCTTCTTGGCGGCCCTGCTCACGCCCTGTTGAATTGTGCGCTTCATTTGCCACTCTGTCTCTATATATAATTATTCCTCATGTGACTGACACTAGCTATTAAACCTTTACCATTGCCTTGACCTTTTGCCTGTTTATTTAAATGTTGAAAGATTAACAAAATGCAGTTTACTTTTTACATACAGGAACCTTTTTGTCTGTGGTAACTCTTTGCTGCATAGGGCAAAGTGGGAAAGAGCCCTATGGCCAGTGAAAATACCTGTTATTCTTCCCAATTGCACACATCTGTCATTTTATGCTGCATGAATTATTGTTTAAAAAAAACAAAAAAAAAAAAACAAAACAAAACAGAATAGGGGCGTGAATACCATGCCATCCCGCCAAGTATATACTCCATCAGTGAAACCACTCCTGAGATCAAACTCCCAATGGATGGATATAATCCCATTCATTTTGGTTGCCAAATATTTTGACTGTTCCATGTCTGTAGGGACCAATGGCCATGATAGTAGTGACCGACAGAGGGAAGTTATAGTATACCCTATATATTGTGTGTACTTTATCCTATATACAGCATATATGGGAAGTTTCTGTGCAGATTATGTTTAATGAAACCTATACACAGTAAATAGTGAATGAATATGTCAGTGGGTGGAACAATAAATATACACACATACATTGTATATATGTAGGGGTGATTCAACTTGGACCTACCCCAGTCTGAGGGCAATTTTTGCGGCCTCTACAGACAGGACATAGTATTATCCTCTCAGTGTCCTCCTTTCATCTCTCACTATATCTCCTTATATAGCTACTGTGTGGAGCCAGGGCCATCTCTTCCATTGGGCACAATGGGCAGGTGCCCGGGGGCCTTGCGGCCAAGGGGGCCTGTCCAAGGCAGCACTGCAAAAAAAAAAATCCTGCAAAAAAAAAAAAAAGAAGAAAATACTTACCTTGCGGTCACGTGTTCATGTCAGCTGGAGATACGGCTCCCTCCCTGGTCCCCTCTTCCATGCTGTGCTCGCAGTGAATGTTGGGCGTGATGTCACGCCCAGCATTCACTGCAAGCACAGCACGGAGGAGCGCAGAAAAGACTCAGCGCGGAAAAAAGAAGAGAGGGGGATCGGAATTAAGGTAAGTTAAGGGGGCCCATAATGTAGTTAAGGTGGCCCTGTGTGGAGCACTGTCAAGTTGGGGGATGCCAGGGTCAGTATAGGGAAAGGCCGGGATTATTTTAGTAATTAGTACATTTTAGATATTGTGCTTTAACTATTTTATGCAAAATACAGAAAATCCAAAGCCCCAAGTATTTTGGATCTTAGATCCCATGCCTGTATATAACAGGTGTGGGATCACCATGAGCAAACTCAACTCAAGGGACCCTGGTCTTCTCAGGAATATAATGCAAAACATTTCTTATAACTTATGAGGCAGAGAAATATTGCAAAACAATACTATGGAAAGACATGGATCGGATGTAAGAATTGCATCCTTACAAAGTTCATCTACAGTATTCAGGTGAATCCTTTCTCCCTATTTAAAATGCTCTATTTAATATGCTCTAGCAAATTAAATTGTAAATATTATTAGTATCATTATTGTTACTATGATTGTTTATTCATATGACACCACAACATTTTGCAATCCTGTACATTGAAAATACACAGAAAATGCAAAGCGAGCAAAGGCACCAACACAGGATATTTTAGAAGCATTAATGCAAGAAAAAGAAATCATTCTTTACCTGTACAATGTTTTGGATTAAATACTTTAACTTTGGAACATAACCACTTTAAGTGCAATAGTGCCACCTACAGGCAGTCACTGGTACTGCTATGGGAGCAAGTCAATGCCTAGCTATGTGAATATCTTTATGGGCTCCAGGGAAATATATGACTGGCCAAAATAACAGCTGGTTGTTGGATTCTAATTTGTGTTTCTTATCAATCATTTGCTGGTAATTTTGCATAGAGGTTACGATTTACTGATATTGTTAAATGAGACTACTATAAATCTCACAAGGTATCATAATGGACAAATATATTTAAAAACATTCATTAAACCTATTACAATCAATAGTTACCTCCACTATAAATGGCAACATTCTTTGCAGTAGTTCTATAATAACTTCTGTAGCCAACTTACCAGAAGTAGAAAAAAATGCACAAACAGCATTTTATTGCAGAAGCAAGAAAACTCTGATGCTAATGAGTGTAAAATTGCAAGCACGTCCTTCTTATCTCTTTGTGTATTCCTTAATATCCGGCCTATTACGGTGATTGTCCCCAGCTGGAAAGCACTGCAGAGTATGCTGGAACTGTAAAAATAATAATAAAAATGTGGTATCTCAATTTAAAAGAAAGTATCTCATAATGAGATACACAGTGATCGAAAAGAAAATTTAGAGGTTTAGAAAATACAAGTGAATGGAATTTGATAGTTTTATAATTAATGCAGTAGGAGCGGGGACATGACATACCACCATATACCAGCCCACTTCCCCCACTGGAGATACATAAAGAAGTAGCTCCTGGATTTAAATCTGCATTCCAGGGGGCCTGTTACAACATGGTTTCTCAAGCTGTGATGCCAGCAGGGGAACCTGTACCCTGACATGCTCAGTCTGTCCATTTACTCTCAAATAAAAAGTTTAATATATGCATAAAATAATAAGATGCTCTAAAATGAATGAGTTGGAGTCTTTTTAAATAGTTAAAAATAAATGTTTGTTTGGTATGTATTTATACACATCTGGGGCTACTTTCAGTGCATCTGCAAAGTTTTCAGGGTTGTTGGCCTACACTGACACACATTAGGAGGTATGTGGTAACGATTTGCTGTTGCAAAGAGTTACTTAATCCAATTAAATAACAAACCCCCTTTAGAGCTGAACCGATCAGGCCTTGCACCCTGGATTCTGTATTGCTGGTCTGTTGCTTTTGTTTTTTGTTTTTTCTCTGCCACCAGACAAACATTATTGAGATGTATCTCTGTAGAGACTGTTAAACTTCCCAGGAATTTCTAAGTACTCAATGAGCTTCACCTGTTCCTTGTCAGTGGCCAATCAGACAAAGCAATAAGTTATTTAAACCCAGAAGCTTCCTGTTTCTCTTGCCTGATTATTGTGGTTTGTACATGTGATCTTGCGTTGCCATATCTACTATTGTTACATGTGTACTGAGTTTTGTCTTGTTCCTGCTTCATCCACTCAGACACTTGGACTATATCTCTCATATCAGATAAGACTATTTGTGCAACAGAAAAATGCATTATAGCGCACTGCACCTGCTCCAAAACTTGCATTTATGTTTAGAGTTAAAGGTATTTTGCGCTTGCGGCCCCTTGTATCTGGCACTTGTGGCCCCTTGCATTTTCATGCAATTGCAGTACACTAAGTACACGCAAGTTAAGGATTCTCCATATTAACAGTTAAAAGTATTTTTAGTGGCATTAATAAAACATCTGTGCAAGATGCCTCTGAAACGACAGTGAGACACTTCGCTCAGATTTTTTTTATAGAAGTAACGCTGATTTCTGCTCACGCCCCATAGAGGCGCGAGCAAAAGCAGTGTTACTTTTTACCGTGATACCGCTTAAAAAAACGCATCCGCAATGTTCTTAGAAACATTGCGGACAACTGAATCTGTCCCTTATGTCATTTATTTTCAGACATACATTTTTCACCTACCGAAAGCAGGCAGAAGTTTGGCATTTGATAACAATAACTTATGTATATTTCATTGTTAAATAAAAATTAAAAAATCAAGCATAGCCTCCTAAAATCCTTTTCCAGTACTGGGAAAGTGGCAACCAACACCAGACTATACATGCCAGTCCAGATCATCAATACAGCTTGCTGCCCCCTTTCCCAGAGACTACTTGTACAGCAACACACTGGGGCTCTTCCTGGTTCCCCTGGGCTGTGGGTACTCGGGTAATAGAAACAGATCTGGACACCTGGAGTGGCAACGTTATCACAGATCAAGGTCCCTAAGAACCCTGCCCATTACACAAATTTAGGATAAATAAGTAAATAATAAACATATTTTAAGCTTTAATGAAATAAAATACTTTTTGAAACCCACTGTTACCTTATGAAATAAAATCATTCCAAACATAGTCAAATGGGTATTGTTCTTCCTTGTTAATCCATAAATAAAATAAAAGCGCAATGTCTCAGCGTGAACATCACAGGTTAAAGCCCTGGCACTGAATGACCGTGTCATGATTCGCTGTGCCAACTGGCAAAATTTAAGTGTTTTTGTGGAGTGGAAATGATTGGCCCCAATTGTGATTGAATCGTCTGGGTGTGTCGAGTTTTAATGTCAAGGTGATCGGGGCATGATCGGAGATAATGATATCTTTGATTGAGGCATTTTCAAATTTAGGAAACAGGTGTTGGGAGATTATAAAGAAATCAATGCGGGAATGTGTCTCATGAGGGTGGGAGTAAAAAGAGTAATCTCGTTGAAGGGGGTTCAGGAGGTGCCATGGGTCAACTAAGTCAAAGTTAGTGGTAAGGAGTGAGACAGCATTGTGTGTGTTAACATGGCGTGCGGTACCAACCTCTGATCTATCCATGGACGGATCGCAGACAGTGTTGAAGTCTCCTCCAACAAGAAAATTCTGTCCCCCCCCAATCAATGATCTTCTGTAGGATGGCTGGAAAAAAAGAAGGGTTAGCATGGTTGGGTGCATATAGATTCAACAAAGTGTATCTCGTAGTATCAATGGAGATATCTACTATAACATATCTGCCTTCAGGACCTGTGCAGTGTCGGTGTATTCTGTAGAGGAGTGATTTATTAAGCAATATGGCCGTTCCCCTCTTTTTGTTGACATATGGAGCCGATATACAGTCTCCTATCCAGGAGTCTCGCAATGTCCCTCGTTCTGTGTCGCCCCAATGGTCTTTTGGAGAAATACAATATGGGGGTGCAGTCTCTTGAGATGGACCTCCACATTCCAGGATACAATGGAGGAAAGGACAATAGGATTGGTGGGAAGTAGAGGTGTGGTATGCGATGTGGATGGATTATCCAAATCCTGGTCTAAACGGTGTGATGATCACATTACATTTGGTGTTGAAGAACCTCACTCCGTCCCAGCGACTGGAGATAGGAAGTTTAGACAAGAAAAAAGGGGAAGGTGATGGGTGAGCGACTCCATGAACAAGAAAAAATATCACAAGAACTTGAAAGAAAAAACTGTGGTAGTCCATTGATGGTTCTACAAAAAGTTCAGGTGTCAGCCGACACCAGTGCAACATGATTTCCCCCTCCACAATTGCTGAGGTCATTTGGAGACTTATTGAACTGAATGAGTTTAGGCTTCATCAGGCCTCTAGTTGATCAATATAGTGGTTCGCAGCTGCAGGATCATCAAAAAAGGTCACTTTACCATCCACTATAATCTTTAGTTTAGCAGGATAGAGCAGAGAGAATTTGATCTTGTTGTTAGACAGTATTGAATTCCTGACGTTTGCCAACAACATGAGCTGAAAGTCTTGGAATATAAGTAACCCATCTCTATTATAGTTGAGATTGGCAGATTTTCTGTAATGATCAAACAGTTTAGCTTTGTCTGAATAGTTCATGATTCTCATGATAACAGGACGTGCGTGATTTGAATCTCTTTGGCAGTCAGGTCCGAGTCTGTGCGCCCGTTTAATGACTAAGGGAGCTCCTGCCATGTCCATGGCTAGTTGTTTTGGGAGCCAGGTGGCAAGAAGGGTGAGTAGCTTGGATCCCTTGACCGATTCAGGGATACCCAGAATTCGCAGATTGTTACGTCTGCTTCTGTTTTCCAAGTCATCGACCTTGTCATAAATAGATTTGATAGATTTGGATTGAGTTGAAATTGTGTCTTTTGCTGAGCGAAGCTCATCTTCTTCATTTGATATTCGCTGCTCTGTATCAGTAATATGTTGAGAGTGCTGATTAATTTGAGCCAGGACGGTATCCAAGAATTCCCAGATTCCCGCAAGTTTTTCATCTAGAAGGGGGCCTAGTACAACCGTGATATCTGTAGGTTTCATTTTTGTGTCAGTGCGTGTTTTGGCAGATTTGCATTTGCAGCGAGTTGCAGATTGGGAGGTGGAACAATCTGAATCGCTGAAATGATGTTGTAGCGAATCTTCAAAATGCAACAGCACATCGGATTTACTAACACTCTAAGAATTTTTGTTGAGGAATTTGTCCCTTTGGAAATGGCAGCAGCTAGTAGAAAGGTAAATTACATCCAATTGCAGATAAATGGATATAACGGAGAGAGGGGGGGGGGGGGGGGTTGCCACCATAAGACAAGATATTAAGTTATAGGACATATGGAGGTGCTTTGACAGGCCCAGGAATTAGGAGACTTAGGAGCCATGTGACTAGAAAGGTTTTATTTGCAAATATGTGCAGGGTTAAGTGGGTCAGATAGAGTTCCAGGCTAAAAAAGACACAAGGTTTAATATTGGAGAATAGCCACTGGGTGGCAGCTGTGTCCAATTGTAGTGAATGTTCTCAGTTCAACCAACATATGATACAATGAAATTGTTTGACTACAGAAAACACATGGAAGCACAATTCAAAGATATTGAAAAACTGGCACAAAGTTTCCCCTAAGTTGTAGAAATTTCAATGATGCAAAAGTTGCATGAAGAATCTTCAGAATACTGTGTGTCTGACTTGTCTGAATGCACAGAGGAAGGTGTTGAAAGAGTGGATTGTATTTGGCATGAACTAAGTATGGTCACACATCCAGTGTTGGACTGAGACATGATTGGCCCACCAGGGGATGTAATGCTAGGGGCCCACCAGAGGGAGTGTGGCCAGCCACCTGAGTGTATGACTAGTGGGCCAGCGGACAGAGGGCATGACTAGTGCCATATTGTAGCATATCACATAGCATGTAGTAATATCTCTTTTCCTAAATATAAGCCCCTGCCACAATGCCAGGTGGAACACGAAAGTCCCCTCTTGCAAAACTTTAATGTATTTGCATACATTAAAGTTGTATCTCTATTGCATGATGAAGCAAGAAGTTTTTCGACTGGCCCTCTCTCTATTTACAATTACCTTAGTTCATCCGGCACTGCACAAGCCGAGACTTCTGACCTCTTTTCTCACCTTCTGCAAACGTGCGCTGGTGCGTGATGAGCCGAGACGTGATAAGATCACTAAAAGAGGACAAGGGGGAGAATCCAGATCATTACAATCTGCGGCAAAACAATAGGACGACTATTCCCATGGAAGGGACCAGCCTGTCCATCAACCATAGTGTAGGAGGCGGGTTCATCTGGCTTTGGGGCCCTCCAGGGATTTCCCTGTTGGAATTGTCTGGTTTGAAGATATTGAGTCTGATGCAAATGTACTTAATGGCTTTGTATATCCCAGTGTGAGAAGATAACCAGGTCACCTGCAGCAGCTTCAAAGAGTTCTTGGACTCCTGAATAGACGTTGTGGGGCCGGTCACAGCTGGACATCCTTGCAGCCCAAGGCACAGGTATAGAGAAATATGAAGGAAAATGCCTTTACAGTTCATACTTTGGGAAATCTGGGTGTAACTCTATACTGATGAGCAGAAATAACATCAGGGTTGTGAATGACAGGTACGGGTGGTATCCATGAACAGCTAAAATCACATATCTTTAGAAAAGGTATGTCACATTGTCAAAATCCCATCATGTTTGGTATTTAAATGTGCTGGAGATTATGGCTGGTTTATTGAAGGGGGAATTATTTCTCTGGGAAGTATCTGTGAAGAATTACCCACAGGTCAAAACTTTGGGAATATTTGTGAGCCAACTACAGTGACACCCAGGGGACATCCCTGCCTCTCTATTAGCATTAAACACTGCCCCTGTGAAGACCATCCCATTTGAGTTTGCTTAAAAACCTGTGTTATGAAGGGGCAAGGTTCAGACTTTTTTGGGGAAATCAAGCCACATTGATAAGCTGTCCATCTTCCTAGCCAATTCCCCATGGCGCAGATTATGCAACTCAAGGAAGTGCTATTCTGAATGTAACCCCTTTTATTTTAAACTGTTTTGCTTGTTATGTCAATCTATTAATTGTTATTCATTACTTTTTTATCTGTATGCCCTGTATTTTTGTATATTAAATCTATAACTTAATATGTTGCGTCCTTGATACTCTAAAGAATCCATTAGTCTGTAAGAAGAGAAAGCTCGACCAAGTTAACCCTTGGAATGCCAGTGTGTGATTTGTTGATACATTTGATTAACAAGCTGTGTGTGCTTGCATGTACATTTGTGTAACAGTCTGTAGGTGTGAAGAATTAACCCTGTGCATGCTGGTGTGGGTCTTGCTAGTCTGTGGATAGCTAGAATTCTGTGTGCCAGTGAGGGACAGTATATTGGGGTCCTATTGCCCCTATTCAATAGGTGGCAAACCTGAAGTGTCTGGGGGTCTGAGAGCGCTGTGTTTGGGGGCAATTCTGTAGGTCTATAACCTGTGTGATAGGTAGAGAGAGACTGCGGGCTGAAATTGTGTGTGACCTCATACAGCGAATCCCCCAAAAGTCACGGCAGCTGGGAGCATGTTCGTGACAGGCGGGAAGAGACGTAGGCAACAGTTGGAGTAAATTGCCTCCCACCCTTGGAAAAAAATCAAATGAACTAACCTATAACCAGCAGACAACTGGAACATCTTTAACCGTGAACCAATGAAGACCTCTCTTGATGTTATCTGTGTATATTCGTGACATCATCACTGTTTATGCTAATTCAAGCTGCATATAAGCACCCTGGGCCATTGTTCTTACTCTCTCTGATCCTGACTACAGACAACATGAATTTATCTTGTCCTGGATGAAGCGTTAGAGAAGATGTAATGTATTCAATATTTTTATACTTTCCTGCTTTATTGTAATATCTGTTATGCGTAATAATGGCTTGCTGTAAATCCTGCTATATTTTGCAATTAAATATCTCTGTGCTTTGAAACCACAATAATCGCATTGGACAATGTTTTATTGGTAAGCGATAAAATGACTTTAATACTGCCAACAAGCCAAGCGGCCGTTGCAGTCACAGTTTCCTCTTCTGCGACTGCCAGCACATCAGCCTCCAGAGGTCTATGTATTCCCTCGCCTGAAAAGTTTGAGGGTGATCCTAAGAAATGCCAGGGGTTTCTCAACCAGTGTGCCATTCAGTTCGAATTAGCTCCTGAGAATTTTGTTTCAGATCGCAGCAAGGTGACGTACATAATTTCTCTCCTCATGGGGCAAGCCCTAGCCTGGGCTTCCCCCCTCTAGGAAAGAGATGATTCTATGCTCCAGAATTCTCACCGTTTTATCAATACTTTTCGGAAAGTCTTCGAGGAGCAGGGCTGGATTTTCTCAGCTGCTTCTGGACTTCTGGCTCTTCATCAAGGATCTCTAACTGCCGGTCAATACACAGTTCAATTCTGGACCCTTGCTTCTGAGTTACGCTGGAATGGTGAGGCACTCGTAGCTACCTTTTGGCAAGGGCTAATGAACGTATTAAAGGTGATTTAGCTTCCCGTGATCTTCCATCTAACCTGGAGGATTTCATCTCTCTCTGTATAAAAGTGGATATACATCACAGGGAACGTAATTAGGTGAGGGACCGCTCTCGTCGATCCTTCCCTCGTCTGGCTCCTCAGTTTCAATCTCCCGTATCCACGTCCGAGGAACCGATGCATATAAGCCGATTACGCCACTCTGTCTGTATTGTGGCGAATCTGGTCAGCTTCTCTCCTCTTGTTCCAAGAGACCGGGAAACGCCCCATCCGAGGCGATGTTAGGGGTGGTCGTCCTAGGATTTCTAGAGTCAGAGTGTTTCCATTATACTTACATGAGGCTCAGGCTCTGGCGGCTTACATTTCTGAAAACCTCGAACGTGGATTAATCCGCAAATCTACATCTCCTGCTGGTGCTGGATTCTTTTTTGTTAAGAAAAAAGACGGGTCTCTTAGACCTTTTATCAATTGTTGCAAACTGAACACTATTACCATTAAGAACCACTATCCCCTTCCTCTCATTTCAGAGCTCTTAAAATCGCATTTGTGTGGCTCAAATTTTCACGAAACTTGATCTTAGGGGAGCCTACAATTTGGTCTGGATTCGTCAAGACGATGAATGGAAGACAGCCTTCAATACCAGGGATGGACACTATGAGTACTTGTTCATGCCCTTTGGACTTTACAATGCCATGGCAGTCTTTCAGGAGTTTAGGAGACCTGCTATATTCCTTTGTGGTTGTCTACCTTGATGACATCCTTATCTTTTCACAAGTTCTTGCCTCACATCGGGAACATGTCAAAACTGTCCTTTTTCATCTCAGAGAAAACCATCTGCATTGTAAATTGGAGAAATGCTTATTTGAACAATCACAAGTACCCTTCCTTGGCTACTTAATTTCTGGTAAAGGGTTGCAAATGGATCCGAAGAAAGTAGAAGATATCCTTGATTGGCCTCAACCCTCTGGTCTTAAAGCCACTCAACGGTTCATCGGTTTCTGTAATTATTACCGATAGTTTATTAAAAATTTCTCCTTGTTATTTGTATCCAGGTGAGGGACTGGCCTCAGGAGACTATCTTTGCCTTTAAATCCCTGATGGAGGCCTTCTCTGTTGCTCCTATTCTGAAACAACCAGACCAGCACTAACCTTTTTATCTTAAAGTAGACACTTCCTCTGGCAGTGTGGGGGCAGTCCTTTCCCAGGAAGATTTCACTGGCACCCATTTCCATACTGGATTCCTCTAAAAAAAAAAATCACCCTGCGAAGCCAATTATGGCATCAGTGCATTTAAAATAGCACTGTAAGAATGGCAGTACCTCCTGGAAGAGGCCCTCCACCCCATTACGGTTTTTATGGATCACAAAAACCTTACTTGCAGTCTGCACAGTGTCTGAATCCTCGGCAAGCCCGTTGGTCACTCTTCTTTTCCAGATTCCAACTAATTCTGGTCTTTCGTGCTGGTTCCAAGAATGTTAGGGCCGACGCTCTTTCAAGGTCCTTTGATCCGTCTGATACCTGTCCTCCTGTGCTGAAA
Source organism: Mixophyes fleayi (assembly GCF_038048845.1). NCBI lineage: Eukaryota > Metazoa > Chordata > Amphibia > Anura > Limnodynastidae > Mixophyes > Mixophyes fleayi. The sequence goes on from NC_134406.1 coordinate 243,244,843, forward strand.
CCCATTATCATTCCACTCGAGGTTTTAGATTTGACCAAGTCCTTGCCTAAAACACCTCTGTTGGGCGTTCCTTTGTGGATATCCATCTTCGACCCAAACTTTTATCATGACTCCAAATTTGACATCCACGCAGGGATCAAGAAAACCATTGCTATCTTATCTCGTAATTATTGGTGGCCTTTGTTAAGCTCCAATGTTCACAAGTATATCGCTGCCTGTGACGTTTGTGCCCACCACAAGACTCCTAGGTGATCTCCAGCTAGAGTTCTTCTACCACTTCCAGTTCCTGAATCCCCATGGACAAACATTTCTATGGACTTTGTCACAGATCTACCCAATAGTCATGGCTTCAATACCATTTGGGTGGTGGTGGATCGCTTTTTGAAATGGGCACACTTCGTTCCTCTTAAAAAATTACCCTCAGCTTCCGAGCTCGCTCTTCTTTTTGTCCACAACATCTTCCGCTTCCACGGCTGTTCCCGAGACATTATCTCTGACTGAGGAGTACAATTCATCTCTAAATTCTGGAGAGCCTTTTGTAAACAACTCGGTATCCAGCAAAATTCTTCTCTGGTTACCACCCCCAAACCAATGGTCAGACTGAGCAGATCAACCAGCATTTGCAGACTTTCCTCCGTTGTTATTGTTCCAACCATCAAGCCTCCTAAAGTGACCATCTTTCTTGGGCAGAGTTCTCCCACAATAATCATCTGCACAAATCTACAGGCACATCCCCTTCTTTACTATCTTCGACAGACATCCTGTGTTAACCCCTTTTTCTGTGGACTCCAGTGTCTCCGTTCCCACTGTCCAAGGAATGGTTCGTGACTTTTCCAGGATCTGGTCTCTGATTCAAGACAAATTGTTGCGATCCTCCAATCAACACAAACTCTTTGCGGATCGCCATCGTAGAATTCATCCAATTCTGCAGTAGAGGACAAGGTGTAGCTATCCACCCGTTACTTCAAACTCAAAGAATCATCAATGAAATTTGCACCTCGTTATATTGGACCCTTCTGCATTTCTCACCCTTCTGCATTTCTCACATTATCAATGGTGTTACCTATAAACTCCGGTTACCTCCGTCTCTCAGTGTACATAATTCTTTTCACATATCACTCCTCAAACCTTTAATTCTTAATGAATTTTCGAAGAATCATCTTCCTCCTCCTCCTGTCAAATCTGTTATGAGAGATGAATATGAGATTGAACACATCGTAGATTCCCGTACTATTCGTGGTAGAACTCAGTTCCTGGTTCATTGGAAGGATTATTGCCCATAAGAAAGATCGTGGGTGGACAAAAAGGATTTACACGCTCCCCGTCTTCTCTTCAAATTCCTCAGGGGCCAGTCTGCTAACCGTTCTGTTTCAGGGAGAGAGGAGGAAGGTACTGTCAGGTGCCGCCACTGCACTGACAATAGGTGTGAGAGCTGGCCGCCTGTACTCTGGTGATCATCGCGTCCCGCTGCCTAGCAATGGGACGCTTCATCCACTTCCGGTCGCGGACGCGCATGCGCGGTCTCCCTCACATCCCGTTGCTAGACAGCGGGACGTCTTGCAGCTTCCTCTCGGTGGTCAGCATCCCTGACCACTGACAGATCCATTCCCCTTTCAGGGACCACTCTGGGGGATAAATAGGTGTCTCTGGCACCATTAGGGTGCCAGAGTATTGGATACACCCTGCTCCAGCACCTGTTTGTTTCAGATCTTGTTCCAGTGTTTTGACCCGGCTATCTCTTTGACCTTCCTGTGGTATCGCTTTGTACCTTGCTGCTAGTTTTTCTGCCCTGCCTCTGACTATTCTTTGGATCATCCCTTGTACCCTGTCGCCCAATTGGTTCCGTCCCAGGTTGATTGACTATGCTTAGTCCACTCCGTTACTATGCTGGTGGCTGTCTCAGAGATCCGCGACCTGCTCATTCTCTTGCAGTGAAGCCCAAACTCCCTTGCGTGGGTCCCTGGTGAATACTAGGGGTGCTTTAGACTATGCGCCTCCCTGTTCAGCTGTGATTATACCAGGACAGGACCCTGCTCATTAGAGAGTTTACATTCTAAGTGAGGAAGGCACACCTGAAACAAAAGGGGCAAATGTGGTCCAGAGTAGAGATTGGGACAATTGTGAGGGTGAATTAGTGTGAATAGTGTTATCGGGGATAAGACCTCTAAAGAAGAGATGGGCTTTCAAAGAATGTTTGAAGATTTGGAGGCTGTGGGAAAGTCTGATTGAGCGGGATAAGGAATTCCATAAGGGGGGAGCAGCACGGAAGAAGTCTTTTAGGTGGGAGTGAGAGGTGGTTGAATGCAAGTTAGGCAAGTTTAAAAAAAGTGTGCAGAACTTGTGCGCAGATGTGACCGTATTGAAATCTCAGATTAAAGCGGATCTCAAGATATGTTTCAATTTCAATCTTTGGGGTATATTTACTAAATTGCGGGTTTGAAAAAGTGGAGATGTTGCCTATAGCAACCAATCACATACTAGCTGTCATTTTGTAGAATGTGCTAAACAAATGATAACTAGAATCTGATTGGTTGCTATAGGCAACATCTCCACTTTTTCAAACCCGTAGTTTGGTAAATATAACTCTTTGTGTAAGTATGCTTTTCCTAAATGTTACTTGCTGTATGTTAATAAACAGAATAGTCTGCAGTATACGCACATGCATATGTGTATTATAAGGCCACATCAGAACGCAAACAAAAATATGTATATTATAAAATAAATGAACAACTCTGAACAACATAATCATTAATAAAAAATATGGTTGGCTTAAAAAATATATATATTATAAATATTTTTTTTTACATTAAATACATAAATCAAAATTGTCACGAATCGTGGTCTTAGTCCTGTTTACACCATTCGGCGGTATCATATCACTGCACATCTCCCTTTTGGTCGAATACATCATTCTATCCTGGGACAAGCGTGACTTCTGTCTTCAGTAGTGGAGGCTGCCATCATGGGTAAGACATCCTGCTAAGTCTGAAAACCTGATTTCATCCACCTAATCGCTTCCTCTGCAGACTATAAGAGACTCCTCCTAAACTCAATAAATTGCCAGTGCAACACTTTCCTAGTTCCTGGTTCCAAATTACCACAGTTGCTGTTTGTTTGCTGCTTCAGTCTGCCTGCTGTATACAGATTTCAACCATCAACCCTTCGTGTGAATATAGCTTCATCCTATTTGCTGTTATATGAACTTGTACCATTAACCCTTTGTGTGAATTCAGCTTCATTCTGCCTGCTGAAATAAAGACTTATTTATTCCTTGTGTAGATTCACCTTCATTCTGTCTGCTTGTGTACAGATTCCATCTGTTACCTTCTGTGTGGATCCTCCTCTCATCAATCTATTATGTCTCTCCTACTGACTATCCAGGTAGTAGGTTGTTGTTCTGAGTCATCCACTTTCTGGAGCCATCTCTGTGTCTTGGGGTACAGACTTCCAGTTCCAGGCCTAACCCAGGTTCTGAGTTGTCCAGGGCCAGTTCCAGGCTTATTCTGTTCAGGAGGTTGCCACCCCTGTATATGCTCTGGATGAGTTCTGAGTATTCCCAGTCCCAGTTGTGGTACTATATTTGTCTGAGTTTCTGAGTTCTTGAAGGTACTGAGTCTCTGGTCGTGCGTTCAAGTCCTCCCTGTTCCCACATCCAGGTTCCAGTAAATCAGGTCCAGATTCCATTCATCTATTTCAGTATGGAGTCCAGTCCAGCATTCCTCCTCCAAACATCCAGTATACAGGATTAGAGCAAGCTCTATGAGCAGGACATTCATCCGGCCTCCCAGTTTCCACTATATTCCTGTCACAGCTAGTCCGAAGGGTCCCGAGACGAATCCCAGAATCCCTATTGCCGTGACAAAGATATTTTAATGTGTACTGTACATATTATGCATTCTTATAGTCTATCTCACGTACATACACATGCTCTGTGCTCTCCAGTGGCACACATATGTGCACTTCTCTAAAAAAAGACTATGCCGCATCAGTCATCACTATCAATGATACTTACACCTGCCTTGTAGCTGGTGAAAATGAAACATCTGAAAATAGGCTCAGTTAAGAGATACCAAGGACATGAATTGGCTGCATCTGCATCGGCCTGCCCTCTACATGTCCCTACCCATCCACGTTCTGCCCTTCAAGTTGCAGGCAGTAGTAGTGTCATTTGCGTCTGGACATGAAATGCATGCAGTTGCATTCATTGGTGTAAGGTCAGTTTGTGAACATGCACAGAGCTATTTCTTGCAGGATATGGCACGCGTGCAGACTTACGTCTAAACATGACCCAGGTCCAATATGTTTAGTGGTGTTGGCACCACTGTACCACTGTGCATAAACATATCCCAATGGGGGAAGCCATACCCCTGATGAAGTTGCAGAATAAAATGCGTAGGGTAACTTCCGCATCGCTGTTTTCACCTCTCTGAGTCTGGAAATTGGAAGAATCACAGCTCACATGACAACATCTCACAGTATTCTAAAGGAAATACTTTGATCATAATCATATCCATTGATATAAGCTTCTTTGAATTACTATTTTATGTAAGAGTTTTCTAGAGATCAAGATGAGCTAAAATGATGAAGATTGCACAGTGTATGTTTATGTCTTATAAACATAATCACTTACATATGGAAAATCCTTTCAGGCACAAATCTGGATAAACCCAGCAGATCACTTAACAGTACTTTGTAATCGAGTTCTTGGCTGTATGGTTTGCATTTTTAAGGTGTGGTTTGTATTGGCTTTATGAATAAAGGAAACTAATAAACCTTACCAAAAATATTTCAGACCAAAAAAATAAGCAAGCCTAGAACATTATTAAATATGTTATAGCAACACAGAATTTTGGCAGCTCATGAAAGTATTATTTTAATGACAGCACAGTAATATGAAAATAAAGGTTTCTGCAAGACTTGACAGACAGCCATTATCAAGGAAGAATTATTTTGCTCCATAAAATCTCAATTTGAGTCCTCATCGAGCAATACATTCCATTAAGACTAGTATAATGCCCCATAGTACTATCTATCTAAACATACCTCCGGAAGACTTTATCTTAGGAGAATTAAGAGATTAAAATTCTTTGCTTGTTCTAACATTCATTTAATTCCACGATATTTTATTTTTCACCGGGATTCAGTCTCATACTAAGGTATGCTACTAAAAGGATTGAATAACTTAATAATGCTTAATATAAAGTCTCATCTTCTGCTATGTAATATGATTTTCTCAGCACATTCCTGTTTTGTTTTATGCTTTTTACTCGAAAAGCTTCTATTCCCAGAACTAAAGTTCATGATGCATTTGAAGTCTTAGAATTAGTGGGAATACATTAAGCTCAAAATTAAACCCAAATGAAGCATATTGTGCCAGATACTGACTAAACGTCAGGTCACATGGGTGCTTTGGTTTCTGTGTAATATTCATTTTAATTTACCTCCCACACTTTCGTGATTCCTTACCACTAATACCACATTGAAGGACTGTTCCCTCTAAATTGTGTAATATGGTAATAGGTTTAAAATTTAACTTTTTATTAAAGTACATTGTGCAGGATTAAACTGAACAACTTACTCTCTATGCAGGCAGAGGTCTTATTAGGTTGTTTATAGAAGAATTCCACCTAGATATGTACGCAGCAAAGGTCCAATCTCCATTTTCATTTTCAAAAGTCAGTAAAATATTGATTATGACACCAGTGTGCTGATTGCAGCTGATTGGATGAATATGGGACCTCTGTGATCTGCTAGTCTGAGAGGAGTGAGCTCTGCCGGAAAGTTTAGCCTGGATGGAGTTCTTGACTGTTCTTGACTGACTAAACAACGTCAGGTCACATGGGTGTTTTGGTTTCTGTGTAAAGTGCATTTTAAATTACCATTGTCTCCCACGCTTTTGTGATTCCTGACCACTAATACCACATTGAATGACTGTTCCCTCTAAATTGTGTAATATGGTAATAATAGGTTTAAAATGTAACTCGTTATGAAAGTACATTATGCAGGATTACACTGAGCAACTTACTCTCTATACAGGTAGAGGTCTTATTAGTTCGTTTATAGAAGAATTCCACCTAGATATGTACGCAGCCAGGGCCGGATTAACCCGAGGTCTAACTGGGCTATAGCCCAGGGGCCTCGGGCATCCAGGAGGCCCTTCAAAGTCCTCAGCAGCATTATTGATCGGTCCGGGGTCGGGGGCGCCCCCAGCCCGATCAATGCTGCTGAGCACTGTCACTGTAGTCCTCCGTCCCCGGCGCTCAGTAATCTGCTTACTGAGGAGATCTCGCGAGTGAACGGGGGGGGGGGGGGGGGGGGGGGGGCGGCGGGTGGTGTCTCACATTGGGGGCCTCACGAGGGAATGGAGGCGCCCTTAGCCCAGGGGCCACCATTCCCTTAATCCGGCCCTGTACGCAGCAAAGGTCCAATCTCCATTTTCAAAAGTCAGTAAAATATTGATTATGACACCAGTGTGCTGATTGCAACTGATTGGATGAATATGGGACCTCTGTGGATCTGCTAGTCTGAGAGGAGTGAGCTCTGCTGGAAAGTTTAACCTGGATGGAGTTCTTCTTTAATTCTTTCATTTTTAGATTGCTCAACTTGGAGAGGATATTTCATTGGATCTACAGTAAGTTGCATATACTGCAGGTCATTTATAACACAGATAGGCGCAAATTGCATTCAAAGAAAATATGTATTTTAAGTATGTTGCTGAGCTGCTGGTATGTTAAGACTCTGCATTGTAGGTAAAATGCGTAGGTTTGAGTAAGATGCACTTCAAGCATATGATAAACTGTAAGGGAATCTGCGGTAGTCATCATTATCAAGAGGTGTCTTGTGAATGACATTGTGTTTTTGTGTAATATAATGCAACAAATAAAATAAATAATTGTAGCAGACAATGTAATAAAACAATGCAATGTATATACTTTTAAAAAAGAAATGCATATAAGTAGCATACAATGTTTTTAGCTATTTTGAGATCATACTTGCCTACTTTGGGCAAATTCTTTCCCGGGAGAGGGGCGTGGCGGGAGGGGGCGTGGCAGGGCCAAACGGGTCAAATGGTGCGATTCACCGTGAATCGCGTCATTTTGAGATGGCAGTAGCAAGATGCAGGAGATTTGCCTCCTCTCCCGGGAGTCCGTGAGACTGACCCGAATTTCGGGAGTCTCCTAGACATTCTGGGAGAGTTGGAAAGTATGATTGATATTGTTTAGCGTGTTGGATAAAGGACTCACTGAGACACTAAGAATAGGAGCACTGTTGCAAGATGAAAAGTCCATTGATAATCAGTGGGTTAAAATGTTTCCATAAAGTGCTTTAAAGGTGCTTGACAAATGTAGTTACTAAAGAAAAGAGCTAAAAGTTATTTTTTTAATAAGTATATGTCTCCAGCAAGAATAAAGTCTATATTTAGAATAGGGTCTGATATTTGCTTTAGAGATTATGGGCCATTTTGGAAACATATTTAAAAAAATATACAGTTTTAACTCACCATGTATGAGTAACCAAGTCAGTTAGGATTATAGCTGGGACTTCCATGTGGGGGCGCTAATGTACAAATGCAACTACTAGATCAAGGTAAGAACCAGGAGCCAGTAATAGTAAACAATATTTTCTTTAATTAATTTGATAATGATAGCACCTTTCGGGTTTCAGACAACAGCTGCACTTAATCATAAACAATGCTGATATCACTCCCATGTTCTAAAGATGTAAAATAAACAATGAAGATATAGTTTAGCTTTTTTCAGCAAAGCGGGTCCTAGAGTGTAGGCAGTCTTGTTCCTATCTTGAGATATTTACCATTACTGTTGGGGATGAGTCTATGTTCAATGCATGTGGAATGTCTGAGTCATTCTTGGACATTTCCTTTCCTAGAAAACACAGGGTAGCATTGTTTTATAAACATAGCCCAGGGCTTAACAAGCACAAAAGCAAATAATAAGGCATATTTGTGCGGAATCCAGGTGTTTAAACAACAGATCCCACACAGAGATATTATAATCAAGAAGAGATGGTGGATGTGGTTTAAATATATGTGAGGATATATGAGGATCAAATATATGTTTAAATGCAATGTATATGTTAATGTATATGTATAATGTTCCAGCTAGATTTCATAAGTGAAAAATATTGTATGTATCACTCATGAAAATAGCATTAATGTCAATAGTGAAAAGGATAGGTCTGTATATATATCTTGTAGTTATAGGCGTGCCAGGAGGTATAAAAAGGGAGCTGAAATACACACATAAGCCTGAGACTGCAAGAGTGTAAAGAACAGCGTGGACCTGAGCACCTCTGTCCTTAGGTAGCCAGTTCTCATCTCTGACTGATGATTTGTGCAACAAAGAGGTCATCTGAAGCCCTTTGAAAAAAAAGAGAAAAAACAAGCCCGCGCTTGTTATTGTATATGGTACCAGCTGCTTGGCAATAAGCCCGCACTCGGTATATCCCATATTGTATATGGTACCAGCTGCTTGGCAATAAGCCCGCACTCGGTATATCCCATATTGTATATGGTACCAACTGCTTGGCAATAAGGCCACGCTCTGTATATCCCATATTGTATATGGTACCAGCTGCTTGGCAATAAGCCCACACTCGGTATATCCCATATTATATATGGTACCAGCTGCTTGGCAATAAGCCCGCACTCGGTATATCCCATATTGTATATGGTACCAGCTGCTTGGCAATAAGCCCACGCTCGGTATATCCCATATTGTATATGGTACCAGCTGCTTGGCAATAAGCCAGCACTCGGTATATCCCATATTGTATATGGTACCAGCTGCTTGGCAATAAGCCAGCACTCGGTATATCCCATATTGTATATGGTACCAGCTGCTTGGCAATAAGCCCACACTCGGTATATCCCATATTATATATGGTACCAGCTGCTTGGCAATAAGCCCGCACTCGGTATATCCCATATTGTATATGGTACCAGCTGCTTGGCAATAAGCCAGCACTCGGTATATCCCATATTGTATATGGTACCAGCTGCTTGGCAATAAGCCCACGCTCAGTATATCCCATATTGTATATGGTACCAGCTGCTTGGCAATAAGCCAGCACTCGGTATATCCCATATTGTATATGGTGCCAGCTGCTTGGCAATAAGCCCACACTCGGTATATCCCATATTGTATATGGTACCAGCTGCTTGGCAATAAGCCAGCACTCGGTATATCCCATATTGTATATGGTGCCAGCTGCTTGGCAATAAGCCCACACTCGGTATATCCCATATTGTATATGGTACCAACTGCTTGGCAATAAGCCCACACTCGGTATATCCCATATTATATATGGTACCAGCTGCTTGGCAATAAGCCCGCACTCGGTATATCCCATATTGTATATGGTACCAGCTGCTTGGCAATAAGCCCACGCTCGGTATATCCCATATTGTATATGGTACCAGCTGCTTGGCAATAAGCCAGCACTCGGTATATCCCATATTGTATATGGTACCAGCTGCTTGGCAATAAGCCCACGCTCGGTATATCCCATATTGTATATGGTACCAGCTGCTTGGCAATAAGCCAGCACTCGGTATATCCCATATTGTATATGGTACCAGCTGCTTGGCAATAAGCCAGCACTCGGTATATCCCATATTGTATATGGTACCAGCTGCTTGGCAATAAGCCCACGCTCAGTATATCCCATATTGTATATGGTACCAGCTGCTTGGCAATAAGCCAGCACTCGGTATATCCCATATTGTATATGGTGCCAGCTGCTTGGCAATAAGCCCACACTCGGTATATCCCATATTGTATATGGTACCAGCTGCTTGGCAATAAGCCCGCACTCGGTATATCCCATATTGTATATGGTACCAGCTGCTTGGCAATAAGCCCACGCTCTGTATATCCCATATTGTATATGGTACCAGCTGCTTGGCAATAAGCCCGCACTCGGTATATCCCATATTGTATATGGTACCAGCTGCTTGGCAATAAGCCCACGCTCTGTATATCCCATATTGTATATGGTACCAGCTGCTTGGCAATAAGCCCGCACTCGGTATATCCCATATTGTATATGGTACCAGCTGCTTGGCAATAAGTCCACGCTCGGTATATCCCATATTGTATATGGTACTAGCTGCGTGGCAATATAAATGCCCATATATGTATACAAAACAAAAAGACAGTTGTCAGCGCTTATCCTTTACACTGCAGTGTAGGAGTTTTCAGGTGTCAGTACTTTGAGAAAACTGGGACACCAATGTATTTCGTTAACTTTGGTGAAATATATACAATATGACAAACAGTAAAGATTTCTGATAACAAAACACACTGGGCCCGATTCCTTAATGAAAGTAAGGCAAAAAAAGGAGTAAATATTCTCCGGGACAAACCATATTTCAATGCAAGGGATGCAAATTAGTTTATTATTTTGCACATAAGTTAAACATTGGCTGTTTTAACATGTAGCACACAAATACTTGATAGCTTTGATTTTACACTGAAATTTAAAGTTGATCTAGGACAGGGGTCAGCAACCCCCGACACGTGTGCCAGAAAAGACACGCAGCGCTGTGTCATCTGTCACGCCGCCTGGGACTGTTTGTAAACTGAAGACGGATGAAATAATCTGTTGCGCATGCGCAGCAGATCCTCCCAGGTTCCACTGCGGAACTGAAGACGCGTGTGCCGACAAGAGGTGAGTTGAACACCTGCTGCTTTTATGTATTTTTAAGTGAACTGGTGGCAATACTATGTGGCTTAATGATAACAGGGGGCACAGCTATGTGGCATATTGTGAACTGGGGGCACAGCTATGTGGCATAGTGTGAGCTGGGGGCACAGCTATGTGGCATAGTGTGAGCTGGGGGCACAGCTATGTGGCATAGTGTGAGCTGGGGAGACTACCATGGGGCATGTTGTGAACAGGGGGCACTACCGTGGGGCATGTTGTGAGCAGGGGGCACTACCGTGGGGCATGTTGTGAGCAGGGGGCACTACCGTGGGGCATGTTGTGAACAGGGGGTACGTGGGGCATGTTGTGAACAGGGGGCACTACCGTTGGGCATGTTGTGAATTGGGGGCAATACATTAATACATTTCAAACCACACAGTTATGCCCAAGTGCTCCGTTTTCCTCTCACAATCCAAAAACATACTAGTAGGTTAATTGGCTTCTATCAAATTGACCCTAGTCTGTCTGTGTGTGTATGTTAGGGAATTTAGACTGTAAGCTCCAATGGGGCAGGGACTGATGTGAATGAGTTCTCTGTACAGTGCTGCGGAATTAGTGGCGCTATATATATAAATAAATAAATAAATAAATAAATAAATATGATGATAAGTTAAGATTATGCATTACGTTGGTCCCATTTTATATATATATAATATATGTGTGTGTATAAAATATGTACCACTGGCACACCTGGGCTTCAACAGATTTTAGAAAAAGGTTGCTGACCCCTGATATAGGATATGCCCTACCCCAACTATAAATCTGTCCTCACATTTTAAATTTACCCCCCCCCCCCCCCCCCCCCTCCAATGCATCATAGTTTTGCCCAGGTGCAAAGTTCCTTTTTATAGCTTTGTATAGCTTTTTATGCTTTGCTCTCCTTAATGACTCAGGCCCATTGTATCCATTTCCATTTAGACCTAACCTATCTACAATGATCTGTGGGAGTGCCTTTTATTACCATATTGTGTCAGCACCCTGGAACCAGCAGGGCTGGGGTATTTTGTTTCATTTACTGCTAGGTACCCTATACATGAGGTTGTATCTAGCTATCATTTGTAGATAGGTGGAGAGCTTAATTGAAGAATGACCCATTTAAATATGTAAAAAAAAAAACATTGTTAGATTGATATGCTGTAAGGAGCCAAGGAAGATGTGTATTTGTTACTATCTATAGAGAGAACATCCAACAGGTAGGCACCGGACGTGACTTTTAGGCACCTCAGCAGAAGCCTGCTATTGGTTACGGCTGACAGTGATGCAGAAGACTGGTACAGAATATAATGGCGCAAGGACACCGCCCCTACTAAACATGGGAGGTACTGCTGAGACCAAAGTGAGTACTGGGTTGGCAATATGTACTATTTTAGAGTTACTATGTTGAAGTATTTTGTGTGCACATGTGAAAATTGAAAATAAGAAGGATGCTGAAACTTAACTTGCACAATATGTTTGGCTTTATAAAAAGTAAAACTTTCATAACACATCTACTAAATATAGCAAACAAGAAACTATGTGACCTTGATATTTGCCAAAATCTAACAGTAATTTAATTAAAACGGAAAGAGTTCAGAGAGCACATCTTGTAATTAGCAAAAACTTCTGGATGCTCTGCAGGGAATAGAGCCCTATTTTCCTCCTAATTCAATCATTTTACAAGAACAGAGGCAACATTTATTTATCTAACTATCTATCTATCTATCTATCAATCTTTCTCATATTTATTTATCTATCTATCTATCTATCTATCTATCTATCTATCTATCTATCTATCCATCTATCTCATATTTATCTATCTATCTATCTATCTATCTATCTATCCATCTATCTCATATTTATCTATCTATCTATCTATTTATCTATCTATCTATCTATCTATCTATCCATCTTTCTCATATTTATTTATCTATCTATCTATCTATCTATCTATCTATCTATCTATCTATCTATCTATCCCTCTCATATCTATCTATCTATCTATCTATCCATCTCATAGCTATCTATCTATCCATCTCATATCTAGCTATCTCATATCTATCTATCGATCTATCTATCTATCTATATATCTATTTATCTCATATTTATCTATCTATCCATCTCATATCTAGCCATCTCATATCTATCTATCTATCTATCTCATATCTATCTATCTATCTATCTATCTATCTATCTATCTATCTATCCATCTTTCTCATATTTATTTATCTATCTATATATCTATCTCATATCTATCTATCCCTCTCATATCTATCTATCTATCTATCTATCTATCTATCTATCTATCTATCTATCTATCCATCTCATATATATCTATCTATCCATCTCATATCTATCTATCTATCTATCTCATATCTATATATCTCATATCTATCTATCAATCTCATATCTATCTATCTATCTATCTTATCTATCTATCTATCTATCAATCGTTCTCATATTTATTTATCTATCTATCTATCTATCTATCTATCTATCTCATATTTATCTATCTATCTATCTATCTATCTATCTATCTATCTATCTATCTATCCATCTTTCTCATATCTATCTATCTATCTATCCCTCTCATATCTATCTATCTATCTATCTATATATCTATCTATCTATCTATCTATCTATCCATCTCATATCTATCTATCTATCCATCTCATATCTAGCCATCTCATATCTATCTATCTATCTATCTATCTATCTATCTATCTCATATCTATATATCTATCTCATATCTATCTATCTATCTATCTATCTATCTATCTATCTATCTATCTATCTATCTATCTATCTATCAGTAGATGGAGCAAAATATTACCATTACCCCATGCAAAGCTACTTCATCTGCATCAGTATAGTTTGGGAATGGTGATGGACATTAAGTGTGATGTCTTTCCATAGATTTTTCTATGGGACTAAGTTCAGGGCTCTGACTAGGCCCAAGGACATCTCTTTCTTCGGAGTTGCTCTTGCAGTGCACTTTGAGAAAGCCTTAGGTGAAACGCGCATCAGAGTTTCTGTCACTGCTGCACTGAAATAATGTAAATTTAACCTGCAATGAAAATGATATTCTAAACCTAATCCAGAAACATGACTCTATTTTGATAATGTGGTCCTGATAGTACTATATGATAATAGGGAAAGATGTAAGCTTCAATGATAGCGGTGAAAAATCGGCATCTGCAATTGCAAGTACGAGCGCAAGTTTAGTATTGTGGTCTAATTCTAAGTCTATATTTATAAAACAAATAAAGCTTTTTTTATTGTAGCAATTAGTGAACTATGCATAAATAACTGACTTTCTATATCTTATAACAAAGTATTGCTGTGCGAGTGCTTCAACTATGCTAACTGGTGCACGATATGAAAGAACTAAATGAATGAAAATTAAGCATTTGCAGTTCAACATCTGTTTGCAGATGTACAATCAACTAAGTATAGTTGTTACCTACCTCAATAATTATTCATTTGGGCAGGATTATAAAGCAAAAATAATTGCAAGAGCCCATATAGAATATTTATCAAACAAAGGTCGTTCGATTGGTAATTTTGAAGGTATAAATTAAACTCACAGTAAACCCATTGTATTTCCTATAATAAAACATAGATTTGACATCCCTATAAATAATTTATAAGATGTTAATGTTTTCATTATTTCTGTAAGCAATACATTTAGGAAACACGAGCCAGTACAACTAAATTATCTTGGTAACTACACTCAGACAAAATAATTCTGGTGTGAATTACACTCAGATTATCATAGAGAATTTGGGATATAGCAACCAATTGTGTAACTAATCTGTTAACATACTGTTAATCCTACATACAGTTATCCTTTTGTTGCAATATTGGGTAGTGTTCTATCAGGAAAAAACTGATGATAATTTAAGGTGGACATTATAGTCATTATTATAACATAATCATAACTACATTTCTTGCAAATTTATAAGCATAATATAATCCAGGATAGATGTAGAAATAACAGAGATTTAGGGCTAGATTTACTAAACTGCGAGTTTGAAAAGTGGAGATGTTGCCTATAGCAACCAATCAGATTCTACCTGTCATTTATTTAGTGCATTCTACAAAATGATAGCTAGAATCTGATTGGTTGCCATAGGCAACATCTCCACTTTTTGAAACCCGCAGCTTAGTAAATATACCCCTTAACCTTTCTAATGCTCTCTTAGCACTGGGAACTACATATCATTCTGTGTGGCAAACACCAGAGGCGGATCCAGGGGGGGCGATCGCCCTCCCTAGCAGGGGCTTGCTGCCGGCGGCTGCACACTGTGCAGGTCCGTTCAGCAGTGACAGTGTGCAGCCGCCGGCAGCCTTAGAAATTATAAAGGGGCGGGGCCTAAATCGCCCCCCCCCCCTAAAATCGCCCGGGGTATAGCAATAGTCTGGATCCGCCCCTGGCAAACACCGATTACACTGTACCTTACTGATAGCCTGGTCTGTTATACACTTCATTGACAGAGAAACTCTAGCTCACCATTTAATAAATATATACTGTAGGTTGTTATTCAAAGTGATACTTTATTATGGGACTATTTACATGGTTTGAATGTACTCTACTGCTAATAAAATAAATAGCATATGGGGTCTGATCAATTATTAATAAGGAAGCACAATTCTAAACATGTATAAAAAAAATAATTCTGTGTTTGTCATGGTTTGTTTTTTACAATTTGCAAAATTAAGACAAAAACTGGCAAAACCATTAGATAACCAAGGTTATTTCATGCCTATCGAGGCTAAAAAAAAAACAAGCTGACAGCCGGTAAAATGAACTGCTGTCTTCTCACAATTGTCCTGCAAGATTTCAAGGTAATTGCAGAAATGCTTACTATTTAAAACTCTGCATGCTTATCAGACTGTGAAATACACAGGACTAATACCAGACACTGCTTAGCAGTACTAGAGAGAAGTCTGCATACTGTATCTCACAATGGCCTGGCGCCGTTTTAAAATGCATAGCGTGGATGTTTCCCATCATACACAGCCATTACAACTAAAATATAACCCTCTTACTTAAACCAAATAATGACACGGACACCAAATTAAAGTTTGGAAGAAGAATATTAATTTATTGAAATTAACTGAGGACTGTATGGCGGACGAGAGCAGAGCAGTAAGACCATAGTACCACCAACCCAGGATCAGACCTTATCTATTGGCCAGAGCTAAAAATCTGTCGATGTGGCATGACTACCGGCGTCACTACCTTTGAACTGCCGGGATTAACCTGCTTCTACCGGCCGAGGGGTCCTCCTCACAGGCGGACCAACCATATGTTGACACTAAAGGGGTAGTGACCTGTGACTAAATGCACCCAGCACCATATGCTAACCTACTGACTGCAATGCTCTCCTACCACTCTAAGGAACGTATGACCAGAGGCAAAAAAGAGGGGTATAACCCTGCCTAATTAATACTTGCCGGGGGGGGGGGGGTGGGCTGGCATTCAGATGCAGGAACAAGAGGGAGAGCTGCAGAAGCTGGGCGGACAAACAAAAAACCACAACTTCTGACAAACGCCAAGCACTGATTAGACAAGAATAGGCGGCCATCAGTCAGTATGTGACACAGAAGTTGATTGACAGCATGCCAGGGCGAATTGCAGAGGTCTTCAAAACGAACGGTCAACACTGCAAATATTGACTCTTTGAATAAACTTAATGTAATTGTCAATAAAAGCCTTTGACACTTATGAGTGGATCAATCCATCCACTCAGCACCTGGTCTACCAGTTTATGCACTTTAACTAGGACATATTTAAAATTGTATTTAATTAATTAATTTATGTTAATTAGTTGATTGGAAACCAAACATCAAATGTTTGAGGTCTTAGTAACTTCCTAAGAATGTGTGGTGCCATATTGCTTTTCTTTACAATAAAATGTGGTATCTATCTTCCATGGAGTAATGGTGTAACGTGTGCCACCCAAATTATGTTACAAAATTATAAAAAGCTTAATTCGCAATTGCTAAAAAAATAAAAAAGACATAGTGACATGGGAAAATGACATTTCATCAACAGGAGTCTTACAAAACATACAGATTTACCAAGTCAGTGATATTCCGGGTGTAAGAAATGAGAAGTAAAATAACATAATGTGAGCTGGTGTGTCATCTACATAGTTCTGTGACATGGCTGATTCTGACGTGTTTGGAATAAAGTTCTACTATGATCTCTATGTTCTTGATGATCCAGTATATGTGATTTGTGTAATGAGGAGTTCCATCTCAAGAGCAGTGGTAGTTATGTTAGGGAACAACACTTACCCCGACATCTAGACTGAGAAACCCGGGATCCCCACATGCTGTGAATATCGATCCTTTAATAAAATTACTTTTAATCAGTGCAACGCTTTAAGAAGCCAGGTACACACAATCACATGACTTTAAATGCTGGCACTATTATTCAGGGCTGTAACGATGGTGGTGCGGACAGTGCTGTCGCCCAGGGCGCAAAGCCAAGGGGGCGCAGCATCTGCCCGCTACCTGCCTCCATACTTTCAGCCCTTAAGTTTTGCTTAAGGGCTGAAGAAGAGAGAGAGGGAGAGATTAACTTACCAGAGTTTGATGCTTCAGTCCTTAAGTTCCGCCGTGGAGCGCATGTGCGTTCCACTGACAGGAAGTTCGGCATTTGGAACGCAAACTTGCATGCGTTCCACGGCGGAAGTTAAGGACTGAAGCATCAAACTCTGGTAAGTTAATCTCTCTCTCTCTCTTCTCCCCCTCCCCCTCCCTCCTCCCCCTCTTTAGATGGGGGGCGCCGGTGCCCTGTCTCGCCAAGGGCACCAAAATGTATAGTTACACCACTGCTATTATTCTTACTCTTAAGGGTGAAATGGAAGGAGGCGGCGCCTGTATATTATAGAAGTTTTCTTAACTACATTGTGCAGGCGCCGCCGTCTTTCGTTTTACCCTTAAGAGTAAGAATAATAGTGCCGGAGTTGAAAGTCACGTGATTTTGTGCGTCTGGCTTCTTAAAGAGTCGCACTGATTAAAAGTCACTTTTTTAAAGAATCGATTTTCACAGCGTATCAGGATACCGAGATTCGCAGTCAAGATGTCAGGGTAAGTGTTGTCGTCGTAGTCGTCATCGCACTTACGTACCCAACCCCTCAAGAGACTGCGCCCCCATATTGTATTCATCCAAGACACTCACTGGGACGACCCGAACGAGGAACATTGTGAGACTCCTGGATAGGAGACTGTATATCAGCTCCATATGTCAACAAAAAGATGGGAACAGCCATATTGCTTAATAAATCACTACTCTACTCTATATACCGACACTGTTCAGGTCCTGAAGGCAGATATGTTATAGTAGATATCTCCATTGATATTACAACGTACACTTTGTTAAGTCTATATGCACCCAACCATGCTAACCCGTTTTTTTTGGAGCCATCCTACAGAAGATCATTGATTGGGGGAACAGAATTTGCTTGTTGGAGGAGACTTCAAAACTGTCTGCGATCCGTCTATGGATAAATCAGAGGTTGGTACCCCACACCATGTTTTATATATATATATATATATATATATATATATATATATATATATATATATATATATATATATATATATATACATTGTATACAGCGGTGTGTATCGGCATAGTGTGACCTGTGGCATCAGCTGGTGCCCTTCTCATCTTTTATATAGACTATTACAACATTTGTATACGAGTTGTATATATACAGTATATAACTATACATATAATAGTAAAACAAACAGAACAGGAGGATTTTTTTTTTCTTTACCTGATATAATTACAGTGAAATCAGACCACAGACCTCTATTTTTAGAGCTCTCATTAAAGTGCGCTCATCTCCTACACATCTAAACTAACCTGGACCCTGGGCAGATTAAGGTCCTGGTCATTTTCTATGCTTTATTACCCATTGGAACAATCATAGTTCTTTAATATTCTCTATTGAACTGTTTTTGGTTGCAATTTTTATTAGAACACAGTTTTCCCCTCATCTCAGTGTTTTCTCAGTATATGTTTGTAGGTCTCCTTACATCCATGGATATCACCAGATACACTCTTATTATGATTTTTCTCTTAAAATACAGCTCAGTTTAGCCTCGTTCGTGGTTTAAATCAATGGCTGGCATGACAGCACTGGGCAATGGGTTCCATTCTGTTCAGGGCACTATCTGTTTGGTGTTTGTATATTCTCCCCATGTTTGTGTGGGCTTCCCCAGGATGCGTCTGTTTCCTCCCATAGTCCAAAAACACACTGATAGGTTAATTGGCTTCTGAACTTAACCCTAGCATATGTATGTATGTGTGGTAGAGAAGTTAGATTGTAAGCTCTACTGGTTTAGGGACTGATGTGAAAATGAAAACATTTTCTGTAAAACACTGCTATTGCCATCAGGGCCGGATTAACCAGAGGTCTAACTGGGCTATAGCCCAGGGGCCTCGGGCATCCAGGGGTCCCTTCAAACTCCTCAGCAGCATTATTGATCGGTCGGGGGCGGGGGCGCCCCCGGGCCGATCAATGCTGCTGAGTACTGTCAGTGCAGTCCTCCGTCCCGGCGCACTGTAGTCTGCTTACTGAGGATATCTCGCGAGAGTTCATGAACTCTCGCGAGATCTCCTCAGTAAGGAGCTTACAGCTCGCCGGGACAGAGGACTGCACTGACAGGTAAGTGCTTGGGGGGGTCCTCGCGGGGGGCGGGGGGTGGCGGACGGCTCACATTGGGGGCCTCCCGGGGAATGGAGGGCCCCTTAGCCCAGGGGCCTCCATTCCCTTAATCCGCCCCTGATTGCCATATAATTAAATGAGAATAATAGGAATGAGGGAATATCAGACTCTTATTACATTTGCCACCCTTCTGTGTTTGGAGTGTTATTTTTCATTGGTCAAAGTAAGGTTAGAAATGCGCTTCTCTGTGCAATATGAAGTCAAGATGCTCACGGTTAAAAATGGTCAAGTCAGCTTACACACAGCAAGGGACATTCCTATAAATGTGCTCTCTCCAGCCATTTATTTAATTTTTAGTAATCTTGCTCTTGCACTGCTCTGCAGAACTAAGGGCACTGGTGAGCTTAGTTCGTACCTTGGACTAAACACCCTGACTCCGCCCCACTTCTTCTCCCAACCAGTGCAAACTTCTGCTCTTCTGCAAAATTATGATCTTGTTTGCATGAATCGAGTTGGACAGTGGGGTCAAATCTGGTCACAACTGATCTAAGAAGTATTTTGTGTTAAGCATGTGTTGTGATTTAGTGAAATTCTTTTTAAAACAAAGATGTTTTTCTGAATAACACAGAATGTCATCCAAATTGATTTGTGCTTCCATGAATTCCTTTCCTATCACAAAAACCTACTGTGTTACATGATATACACAGGAACGCTGCTTTGTTGTGGAAGTAGTTAAAACCCGCCCTCCAATTTCATGCACAAACCACACAGCATGTGACAATGTTTCTCATTCAACATGTGTAAAATTCATGGTCATATGCTAGTTAGTTTATCTCTATAGAAATCTTATTACTCTGTACAGCCTGCAGCACAGACACAAATAAGCCAAGTCAGACTTTTCAGATCCCATTGATTTCCACTGATTCAGTGGCTGATTTTTAGTATTAGCTATCTTGTGAATGCTAGTAAGGTCAGTAATTTTCCATTAAAATGGCACTTTGCAAAGCAGAAGATAATCTTCCCTTGAAAAATACAATAGTATGAACATTGTTCTGTGGGTGGATATATTAAAAGGTGGGTTTATATATTTGGATTGATATACAGCATACGTGCTACTTTCCATACTTCGCCTCTGGTAGATGCAGGGGAAGTATCAAAAGAACAGGTGGATGTGACATATTGCCATTCCCTTCATCAAGCAGGGACAACGTGTATAATTACACTAATTGCATTATCACACCCTTGACCCACTTACTTTCACTAACGTGGGCATGGGTCAATTTCCACTATCACGGCACAGCCCTTCCAAACGTGCAGGTAGGTATGTGTCTTTGTGGCAGGGTCACATGCTCCTTTGGGAGGCTGGAAGGTATCCCCCTAATTTGGGAGTCTCCTGGACTTTCCGGACGAGTAGCCAATTATGATTTACACTATATTTGAAAGTGATAAACCAACAATCACAATTGATAACACTCACTCATTAATGTAGATGTAGAATACTTTCTGATTACCTGACATAGTTGGAAAAGTTGCATACAAAGTAACACTTTATTAGAGATATCATATTGATCTTAAAGGTCTTGTGTAGTTTTGAACAACACACAGTGTTTACTTACTTGCCCCCGCAAGTAGCAAATATGGGGATAATTCTCTTAGATTGTAACCTTGCAAGCAGGACCCTCTTACTTCTGTCTGTCTGTTAATGCCCAGCCTTATTTTATTACTGTGTTTGTCTGTAATTGTAAAGAGCTACGGAGTATTTTGGCCCTATCTAAATAAATGTTAATAATAATTTCCCCTGGAACCATGCCATCACCTGCAGCCAGAAGCTGGTCCAGCTGCTTTTGTTCACAATGCAGGAACACTCAATCCATCTAGTCCTATACAATAGTGCTGTAGAAAATACTCTGGTCTGCTCTATTGTATAGGTTTGAATGCTGCTGCCTTCACATAAATAGCATGGTCCAGCTCTCAGTTATAGGTAATTCGAGGGGTTTTGGGTTGTTTATAAAGAGAGGTTTTGTTCAAACGTTGGTATCACCTTTACGAGAAAGATCAATGTTGTGAAAGTCAAATAATTGAATGAAGCCATTTCAAATTAATAACCAATGGTTTTATCTGAAAATATGTGAATAGCACGTTACGGCGTGGAAGGGCTTATTACGCAATAACACTACCGAACACTTCTACATACATTTACACTCACACATTCATTTGTAAATAGTTCACTTTAATAAAGTTCCAGCACATAGGGGCATATTCAATTGTCCGCAGGATTGCCGAAAATTCCGCGGTCCGCGCAGGATTACCGTTATTACGGTAATCCTTCGCGGAAAAAACGTTAATACGGTAATAGTTTTTCCGCGCTCGAACCCGCGGACAATTGAATACCCCCCATAGTCTTTTATAATCAAATGTAATATATTTAATTGTTTAATATAATAATGTTAAGAACACTTTATTGATTTCTACGGTTCAGGATATAGGAAATGTACCATGTTTAGTGTCATACCAATCCACTTTCTACCATTAGACATCCGCTACAATCGGCTAAGTGATCGCACCCTGAGTATGCTAGTTATGGATGATAATGGATTACTGCTCAAAATTATATTGTGTTTGGAATGCTAATAGACTGGTTTGAACCAGAATATCATTGGGAAGACACTTAGGCAGCTGTTGGAAAGTTGCCCCCAACCTTGGAGAGCATCATTTGAACCGACCTATGACCTGCATTATACTGGACTGTCCTAAATCCTGAACCAATGGAAAATGCCATGACATCACCACTGTTTTTTATATACCACAAACTGTATATAAACCAGGCACTAAGACCATCATTCAGTTTACTTTGACCACAAGTTTCAGGACTGAATGACTATTTGCTGGATCCTGTGCACTGCGGATGTTTCGGCTGTACTTTATTTTATCTAATTGTTATTTGTTACATCTTGCTATTACATCTCTTTTGTGCGTTTGAACCCCATTGATCGCAGTGGACAATATTTATTGATAGCGACTAGACCTACATAACAGTTTGGGGGCTCTGAGCAGAAATCACGCTACTGGAAGATTCGCAAAACCTATGGATTTCGGTTTCTCAACAAAGGGTGGAAGACGTGTTATAATCTGGTAAGAACGCAAATAGTTCTGTGCCTTTTTATCATTCTGTGTTGCAAAACCGAATAACCGCTTTGTGTAATCCAAGGGACGCTGGTTAAAACCTAGGGACAAAAAAAGAAGAAAAACTGTTTCTTTTTATTGTCATTGTGCGATATTAATGTGATTTGTTTGCATAGCGCATATATATACAGGGTGATTCAAAAGTCGCAGTACACTCTTTTATTTCAAAAACTCTACAGGAATTGGGCCGATTGGCCGATTTCAAGATGGCGCCCATGTTTTGTACATACCGTAAAAGATAGACCACGTCACCCATACCTTACTGGAGTATTCAGGTTTCCCAATTTCCTGTAGAGTTTTTGAAATAAAAGGGTGTACTGCGACTTTTGAATCACCCTGTATATATATATATATATATATATATATATATACAAGTTAACCCGTGCATGATACTCATGCATTCTAGTCAAATCAAGCTACTTAAGGTGTTAAAAAGGTTCTTGTCATGCATTTGGGCCATAGCCCAGGCCTCCTCAGGGGAAGAGCGTTACTTCCCGACGTAAGCGCCCTTTTTTAACGTGGTTTTGTCCACATGTCACCACCTCATCATTCTTCTCCATCACCTCATCCTTTATTTTCATCGCCACATCTATCCAGATGTCTATCCAGACACAGGGATCTCTCTCTGCGGTCCTGAGTATCCCACTCCTCTCACTCTGTCACCCCCAGCAACCACCAACCACTCCCCACTGTCACCCCCAGCAACCACCAACCACTCCCAACTGTCACTTCTCCTTCAAGAAATATATATATATTTTTTTAAAATCTTTATAAACACTTTTAACAATTAACAAATTAAATTAACAAATTAAAAACATCTTAGTATACCAAATTTCAGCCCTTTCTGAATTTTTTTTCCCACACACACTAAAAATTTAGTAGGTCAGTGTATAACTCCGCTCAGCAGGTGGCGCTGCAGCTTGGTTTTATTTTTTCCACACACACACACACACACACATACAGACAGACTAACACACGCCACTAAGCATTTATATTATAGATATATATATATATTTCCCTGTATATTTGCAACATGTTTAAACAGTTATATTGATAGATATTCCTGTTGTATTTTATAGTGAAATGAATTGTTAAAACCTCTCAGAAGTTATTACAGAAGTATTTTTCTGAACAGAAAACAAAGATGTATCTAAATTGTGAATTGTGCAACTGTGAAAATACAGGTTAAGACAAAGATTTTGCTGAGGTAGTATACGGTGAATAAAGGTAGTATACGGCGAATTAAGGTAGTATACGATGAATAATGGTAGTATACGGTGAAGAAAGTTAGTATACAAGGTATACGGTGAAAACAGGTAGTCCCATTTACAATCGTAGAGCCTACACATAGCTTAGTATCTGTAGGCTGTGCGATCGGACCACACAATTGTGCCAATTGTAGACGGTTAGAGGAAATACATTGGAAAGGCTAGTATTAGTAAATATTTAGTGCTCCAAGTGGCAAAGTACTCAACAGGAACCTCTCTGGAAAGGCGGAATATTGTTTTATGCTGTGAAGTGTTGATGTTTTCTTCAGTCCAGTAGAAAGTGCCTGCATTAGGGACCTTGCTGGATACGCTGGCAGTAGCGTGTATTGCTTAGTGATACGCAGTGGAGAAGAAGTAATTGGACACAGCTTACGGAATTTGGCCATGGCCAATAATAAATCTTTAGCGTAAGTTATTGAGTTGCGAAGCGTTGAGGATTCCAATTCCACATGAACTGACACAAACGTCTGAGATGGTCTATGAGGTACTAGTTAAAGAAGGGCCGATAGGTTCGGCAAGATATATTGTGTGTAGGAAATATGGCGCGTACGCAACGGCATACTGTGATAAGTGGGTCAAGATGACCAATGATTGTGTGAAACCCTTTCCAAAGGTTGATAGTTTCGATCCAGAGGTATTAAGTACTGTTAGCGTTAAAATATGTTTGATTAAATCATTAAACAGAGAATTAAAAACAGTGACTGTTTAAAACTGTGGCAACAGGAAGGGAAAACGTGGCAGGATAGCACATGCGTAGCATAAGGAAGCGTTGCGAAGCGAGGAGAAGGAAGCACAAGCACGCCCCCACCACCATATGCAAACAGGGGGAAAAGTGCAGTTGATACCAAAAATGATAAAAATAAAACAAGTAATTTATATCCTATATTAAGTAATTTCAAAGGTAATGTTTCTAAAGAAGATGATGAACCGACTATTATTTCAGCCATTGCCCATGCAATTAAAATGCAAGATGTGTCACACAGACAAGGAAAGGGAGCGGACCCACCAGCAGGGGCAGCGGCTGAAAATGGTGAAATAAGTGTAGAAACCAATAAGGGGGGGGGGAATATTTATTGTACTGCGATAGTAATTCCAGCAATTAGTCCAGAATGTAGTGATTTGGTAGGCTTACATCCTGTCCGTACAAAAGCAATTTCCAATGGGAAAGCGAACAGAGATGGCGTAGCTCCCATAAAACATGTAGCTATGCATTGTCCATGGACTAGATCTGAGCTGCATTCAATTATGTCTGATTTCCCAGACCCAAGGAAATATTTGGCCAGATGTCAGAAATTTGTCAAAAATCTGGGAAATGCCCATGAGCCAACTACTAAAGATTGGCGAGTGGTGTTAAGGGCCTGCCTACCTCCCAATACTGATATACAAACGTTTTTTAAGGATTGTATATTGGAGGAACAGAAGTCCTTGACAGATGATGATAATTCAGAAAATATTAAACGTATAACCTCACAGTAGGCCATACACCTCCCAGTAGTAGTGAACTGGAGATACATTTTTACTGTCAAACAAAAAGATAATACCTCAGATTATTTTGCTAGGGTCCTGACAGCAATGACCCTTTACACTGGGATATCAGACATAAATGATGATGTCCATCACAGGGAGGTAGCTGTTACAGTACTAATGGATGGTCTCAGGGAGAATCTAAAGACTAGGGTACAAACCTCTTTACCTAATTGGATGGGAATCACGGTAGATGCTCTTACGGAGTCTGTTGTGGAGCATTACAAAAATATAGGTAAGAAGAAAGAGGCGCAAAGTGATAGGTTAATGTTGGTAAGTATCTAGGCACTAGAAGGACTGCACACACGACCACAGTATAATAACACGTATTATGGGGAAAGGAAACAACATGAGTTGGGGAAGTGTTTTAGATGCTTCAGAACAGGACACCTAGAAAGGGATTTTGAAGAAAAAACAAGAGAGGACACAAAAAGATCTGGGCCACCTAGGAGGGAATTACATAGATACCCACAAAGAAGACACACACAAGCCTCAGAGGTTTCTCAACAGTTGCCCACACACATCATAGCAGCAAACAAGCAGTTAGGTTAACTGAAAACCTTAAGGAAGAGCCTACAGTGCCAGTTGATATATCTGGTGTAACACAAACCTTTCTTATAGCTACAGAGTTGGCCAGGTCAGTGATAACTTCTCCTTTAGGTCTACAGGTTACTAACAAAACTGTTTCAGCTATGGGAGTAATGGGGAGAGTGCTACATTACCCTTTGACTAAACTCTCTGTTCAACGCAGCGTATTCCAAGATGACGGATTCCATGCTGCCCACATGTGCCGTGTCACAGTCTGTCTGAAGCAGATCCAATGATACTACAGTTGTAATATCCATTCCTGTGTATATATAACTTTTGCAGTTCTTCATGGATGAGAGAGAGGTAATACCTCTAAATTTGCATACACTTTTATTCTGCCTAATGCCGAATCCTTTCTTACTCCTCCAATTTTCATATAATTATGTCTAGGGGTGCCTGCAATGATAAGTTACTTCCACAGAGCCCGATTTAGGGTCCAGGCTGCACTAAGCTAATATGATCGTAAAGCCCCCTTGACTTCTACGCCAGGCTGATGCGCAGTAGGTAAAAACGAGCTTGTCCTTAATTTGAATTTTAGCTCTCTTCACACCCCACCAATGTTTTCAAAATTCAGCTCCACTTGGCTTTTTGAAAGGGTCACAGTAATCTTTGACACTCATTTCATTTTCATTAAAATCAGAACTGTAAAGCAGAATGGAGGAATGAATGAGCGCTACTGAGGGTGATGTGAAGGGGGAGCTGGATGTCGCCATCCTTGTCTCTCCTACACACCTATCCTCAAGCTCCTGCCCAAGGACGATTCATTGTCTTCAGCCTTTTCCATGGGAATACGTCAAGATGAAAACTTTACTACATTTTTCTTTAGTTTTTCTTTTTACTTTGGTGAACAACTATTCTCTCATATTTTACCATATTGCACCTTAGGCTGCAGCCTAGTCAGACTGTTGGATAATCAGGGCCTGTCCCTCCACCTCCAGCGATCACTACTTGAACTGACTTGGAGTGTTGCACTTGAACACAGCCGGCACACCAATGATGACTTATTGTGGCACAACTCCTCTTTTCCCAGGCATGTCTAGTACTAGAACCTCCACATAAACATTATAAACTTGTGGGGGCTTCAGTCATAATTTATAAATGGGTGTCAGTGACACAAGTCCCAATAGAACCCATATATATATAGAAGTCATTACAGACACCATGGAGCCATGGGTCTGGTTGCAATTCATGTATCATCATCATAAACATTTATTTATATAGCGCCAGCAAATTCTGTAGCGCTTTGTATGTCTATATTTACATGGTTAATATGGTAAATATCTGGACAGCATGATATGCTGAGACTTATAGTTCCATAGCAGCTGGCGGTTCAAGCTGAAAGGTGCAATTCTGCAAAAAACTGGAGAGAGTCACAGGTTACCTATTTAATTCTGAAAGCAAACTTCAGACAACTTAGAGTGTTCCACTGTATAATAAAACTATACGATATTTCAAAAGTATATATTCTATGTATAACTGTGGCAACACAGAGTGACAATTTATTAAGATGAAAATGGGATGTCCTTAGCAACCTGGTTGCAACTAAATCCCATTCAATGTAGGCACCTGCTACATACACTGCATGGGAAATAGCACACCCAGTGTGAGCCAGCAAAATCCCCTTCACCGAAGGTACCTTTTTGGCCCCCTGCTGGCCGGGTCATGAATTGGAAGGGGATTTAGCCAGCTCACATTGATGTGTCTAAATCCCCTTTCAGTGTAGGTCCCTGGTACATTCCCTGCATGGGAAATAGGATTTAGCCAGCTGTTAGCCACACCTGTACTGCCTTATATTACTGAGGTTGTTTTTGGGGATTGTAGTATCAGTACTAAATAACATGAAAATGGATAGTGAAATATGTGCATTTTGTCTTGAATTTGTTTCCAAGTCACCTGAAAAAATAATAACATTTATTTAGCCATTTATTTTTTATTGATACAATGTACATATTGGGACAACCTTTTAAGAGTTAATCTCTCTTGTGGTTACTCATTAATGTGGACTCATTAATATGGATGTGTAGAGATCTAAACACAAGATAATCTTACAGTAAGAAATAGAGAAACTGAAGATACAGGGCCATAAATAGGAAGTAACAGCAAGAAATGCAAACTGAAAGGTCAACTCAAAGTAAAGGATAATGTGTAGATATTAGCCCATGAGAAAAGTTATTTACAATTATTATTCTATGCTAGGACCTTAATGCACATCAGCATGCATTAGATATATAATATGAAGAGCCCTCTCCCCCTCTCTATTCACAGAACTTGTTTTCACCAGCAGACAATTATAGTTGCCAGCTCATTTGTTTGGTGTTACTTAGTATTCTCTATGTAGATTTGCTTACAGGAGTTGACTATTATGCTTGTATTTTTCGTAGTGGATGCTTTAGGTTATGTTTTAATCATACTTCTGCATAGATCTCCCACACTCCCGGGAGAGCAGTTGGTTGTCTCGTATCCTCCTACTTCCTAGTGAAGTGGGCAGGATGGGGTCCTCCATGACGTGAGTAACGGCAAACCGCGATATGTAGGCTTTGCCACCTGGGTCATATTGACATGGCTGCGTAAATGCATCATTGGGGGTGGTACTAAAATTACACGATTCCCTCCCCCCCCCCCCCATCTGTCCTCACACTTAACCACCCCTCCGTTATAGACTGTACAATATTAATTGACATGGAGAAAGCCAGTTTGGTTTCTGTCTCTCTAGGCCCCCCTCCACTTGTATAAAATACTAATAAATTCAGCCGTTATATACTGTACAATATAAATTGAAATGGACAAAGGCAGTTTGGTATCTGTCTGCATCAGATCCTCTCTCCACTAGTAGTAAAATAGAAAACTATTCAGCCGTTATATAATCTAGAATATAAATAGAAATTGAGAAAGGCAATTTGGTATCTGTCTGCATCATAATCATCAACATCATCATTAGCGCCCTCGTCGCCTACACAAATCTCCCCCTCATCCTTTTCTAATTCCAAAGTGGCATCCTCAATTTGGGTATCACCGGCTACACTCGGGCTATTAAGGCACACATCAGCAGAATGCTCACGATTAGACATCCCACTGTTGGATGGACTCTCCACAGGGATTGTTGTCATTTGTGAATCAGAGCAAATATTCTCCTGTAATGCCTCACTGTTATCTTGCAGCTCGGCTTTGACGCGTAACAGTAGTTGTGCACCAATTGTAGGCTGGGTAACTTTTTGGGATCTGCCACTAATAGCCAAAGGTGAAGGCCTCATTCTCTTTTTGCCACTGCGTGTGTAGAATGGCATGCTTGCAATTTTTTTTTTATCGTCACTTAACTTTTGCTCAGTTACACTTCTTTTTCGCTTCAATACAGTAAATTTTTTTTTGGTTTTTGTTTTTTGCACTAATTTGAAAACACTCTGTTGTTTGACATCGCCTTAGCCAGATGACGTACTGGGACCACTAACATCAGGACTGGTGACAGAACCTGGTTGCTCATTCAGATCATATGTGGACTGCTTTGAATCCATTCTGAGCGCAAACCACTGGGGAATGCTAAAAATTATTTAGTAGATACTGCTGACAGATATGACTTTTGACAGCCAGAAATATTAATGTACAATTAGGGAGGACACCCCAAAAGCACTGAGGAGTGCTAAAAATTATTTAGTAGATACTGCTGACAGATATGACTTTTGACAGCCAGAAATATTAATGCACAATTAGGGAGGACACCCCAAAAGCACTGAGGAGTGCTTAAAATTATTTAGTAGATACTGCTGACAGATATGACTTTTGACAGCAAGAAATATTAATGCACAATTAGGGAGGACACCCCAAAAGCACTGAGGAGTGCTAAAAATTATTTAGTAGATACTGCTGACAGATATGACTTTTGACAGCCAGAAATATTAATGCACAATTAGGGAGGACACCCCAAAAGCACTGAGGAGTGCTAAAAATTATTTAGTAGATACTGCCGACAGATATGACTTTTGACAGCCAGAAATATTAATGCACAATTAGGGAGGACACCCCAAAAGCACTGGGGAGTGCTAAAAATTATTTAGTAGATACTGCTGACAGATATGACTTTTGACAGTCAGAAATATTTATGCACAATTATGGGGGACACCCCAAAAGCGCTGGGGAGTGCCAAATATGAAGAAAAAATAATAAACCTCTATCCTCCTCTCTGCACTAGCGATTTTGGTTAGAGCAATTGCAAGAACAATATTGTATTCTCTGTCCCTGCTCTAATTAGCCTATGACTACACCCTGCTCTCTCCCTCTGTCAAATGGCGATGGATTGCTGTGGAGGCGTGTATTTATAAAGTTGAAGTATCGCGAGAACCGAGCCCCGAGATCCGACGACGTCACAATGACGTTCAGCCTCGATTTGGATTCGGAATGGGCGGGAGAGTACCGAGCTGCTCAGCTCGGTACTCGGATACCCAAAGTTCGGGTGGGTTCGGTTCTCGGAGAACCGGACCCGCCCATCTCTAATTATTAACCACAATGGGTCTGGTAACTCTCCAGTCACTGTCTCCTGTCCATCTATTAAGATACCTCATCCTATCCTTAATCCTACTGGAACCATACTCAAGAAGGGCACTGGGAGTAGGTATAGCAATTATCATAACAAGAGCGCAGAATGGTGAACAATGGCAGACAAGAGGAGGAATGATTCTGAGGGTGCCCTATCACAGTAAAATCTTATATATAAAAATCATCGGTCTGCTTGTCTGTTCAGTTATGAATTCAGATAGCTCTGCACTGATTGGGATTAAACCAACACGAGATGGTCCAGTTGTATCCTGTCCAGGTTTTAGGGAGTTTAGGGTCCTAGTAGAACCTCCCGTTGGTGTACGCTGGGCAAAACTTTGACCTGAGCAGCCTGTTCTGGGCCTTCCACTACATGGATTTCAATGACATTTAATATAAAAACAAAAACGACACTGAGCAGCCACCTCATGGGTGTGTTGGAAGAGCTGCAAAGCTGCTAATTATCTTTAAAAGGTTGACAGTTACATCCAACTCATTGATAACTTCATAGCTTGAAGATTTAAACCCAGACAATGCCGTTACTTCAGCTAGTAATTAATAAAACAGGATCTTTATTCTTATTATTTGCAGAATTATCTTTCTTTCAATGCCACAGCTTTTGTCTCTCAGGACTTATTGTGGTGGGCACAACATGCAATGAAAATTAGAGTGCACCACATTTGTGCCCGCCAAATTTAGAAATCGGACACAGACCTAACTCAAAATTACCTGCACGGAAAAAAGATGTAGTTAGCGGCACACTGTACAATTAGGGGCCGGTGGGATTATGATGGACCAATTGCAAATAGCATTACAAGTTACTTCTAGCTGATATAGGTGCAAAACTAAGTTTATTATGCAGGGACCCATCTTATAATCAGATGTGGTGCTAGATGCATTTTTTTCTGTGAATATGTAATGATTGTCAGGCTAAAAGAAATGTAGGCATTCAATAAAACAATCCTAATATGTGGCACATGGTTCTCTTAATATAGTGCCAAATTATGTCATTACTTTTAAATAAAAAAAAAAAGATAATTAAGAGAATAGATGGTTCAACGGGTATACTTTATGCATTTATCTAATATTTTGACATGTTTTTAGGACACAAGAGGAAAGTGTTAAGGTCTCTTCCACATGGGTCATGGGTCACATATAGACATGTAATAAGTATCTAATATACACAGGGGGGGGGGGGTAGAAACTTAGGTCTGGTGGCTTGTAAACAAAAGAAAATGTGCAACATAAAAAGCAGTGTGTCTGTCCAAGCTGTGGCCAGTAGTCCTACGTGTGTAAGTTACTGTACATTGTGAATTATTGTGCACCATTTTCACACAGAGGCGTATAGCATGGTATCAGCACTAAATACATTATGAAATAATTAGATCACACACAGTGCAAGACAATGGGGTATATTTACTAAACTGCAGGTTTGAAAAGTGGAGATGTTGCCTATAGCAACCAATCAGATTCTAGCTGTCATTTTGTAGAATGTACTAAATAAATGAAAACTAGAATCTGATTGGTTGCTATAGACAACATCTCCAATTTTTCAAAGCCGCAGTTTAATAAATATACCCCCATGAGTGTGCCGGTCCGGCCAGCTACATGGATCAGTCACCCCCTCCTGGGTCCTCCATTGCTGGGGGGAATCATGGTTGGCATAGCAATTACATGTAAAATCCAGACTTGATATACTAAAAATTTAGATGTTCTTGAGAATGTATAGCAGGCAAAACAACAATAAAGATGTAGTAATTTTAATGGTGAAAGAAATAACTACTTTATAACAACCCTTCTCAAATATACCGAAAAGCTGCTTTTAGTAGGTTTTGTTTTCATCACATTATGTATTTCTTACAAAATATTCAAATATACAGTATATTACAAAGATTAGATGTAGATATC
The DNA here is from genome assembly GCF_038048845.1 of Mixophyes fleayi. Lineage (NCBI taxonomy): Eukaryota > Metazoa > Chordata > Amphibia > Anura > Limnodynastidae > Mixophyes > Mixophyes fleayi. The sequence goes on from NC_134406.1 coordinate 243,277,229, forward strand.
TGCAGTGTGTAACAGTGCACACAAATGTCTGATAACGTCCATTTACAATATCAGGTAATATATTCCACTTGCTGGTCCTCATCATAATAAGTGAAAACATAACTATCACTCTTCACTTTAAATTCATCAGGCATTATCAGGTGGGACCTTTAGCCACACATGCCCCACACATGCCCTGCAACTTCAATTACACATGCTCTCTCTCTGCCCAGCAGCTTCAATCACACATGCCCCCCCCCCCCCCCCCCCATGCCCTGCAGCTTCAGTCACACATGACCCCTCTCTGCCCTGCAGGTTCAGCCACACATGCCCCCTCTCTACCCTGCAGCTTCAGCCACACATGACCCCTCTCTGCCCTGCAGGTTCAGCCACACATGCCCCCTCTCTACCCTGCAGCTTCAGCCACACATGCCCCCTCTCTACCCTGCAGCTCCAGCCACACATGCCCCCTCTCTACCCTGCAGCTTCAGCCACACATGACCCCTCTCTGCCCTGCAGATTCAGCCACACATGCCCCCTCTCTACCCTGCAGCTTCAGCCACACATGACCCCTCTCTGCCCTGCAGGTTCAGCCACACATGCCCCCTCTCTACCCTGCAGCTTCAGCCACACATGCCCCCTCTCTACCCTGCAGCTTCAGCCACACATGCCACCTCTCTGCCCTGCAGCTTCAGCCACACATGCCCCCTCTCTACCCTGCAGCTTCAGCCACACATGCCCCCTCTCTACCCTGCAGCTTCAGCCACACATGCCCCCTCTCTACCCTGCAGCTTCAGCCACACATGACCCCTCTCTGCCCTGCAGGTTCAGCCACACATGCCCCCTCTCTACCCTGCAGCTTCAGCCACACATGCCCCCTCTCTACCCTGCAGCTCCAGCCACACATGCCCCCTCTCTACCCTGCAGCTCCAGCCACACATGCCCCCTCTCTACCCTGCAGCTCCAGCCACACATGCCCCCTCTCTACCCTGCAGCTTCAGCCACACATGACCCCTCTCTGCCCTGCAGATTCAGCCACACATGCCCCCTCTCTCCCCTGCAGCTTCAGCCACACATGACCCCTCTCTGCCCTGCAGCTTCAGCCACACATGCCCCCTCTCTACCCTGCAGCTTCAGCCACACATGCCCCCTCTACCCTGCAGCTTCAGCCACACATGCCACCTCTCTGCCCTGCAGGTTCAGCCACACATGACCCCTCTCTACCCTGCAGCTTCAGCCACACATGCCCCCTCTCTAACCTGCAGCTTCAGCCACACATCTTAGACTCACACACGCTAGCTCCCCATCACATTAACCCTTCCACTTTCCTTTTTCTACAAGAGTGACTCCAAGAACAGGAAGAAATGCTGCAGCTCCTGCACTGACTACCATAGAATTCGAGCTGCCCGGCTACACTGTGGTCACATGATCAAGTGATGTCACAGTGACATGTGAAGGTACCTAAACTGAAGGGGATTTAGCCACTACCATAGCAACACTCGGGGGATGTGACTCCCTCACTCCGCCCACAGTCTTCTGGTGAGGACTCCTTCTTCCCCATCCCTGGGCCTCTCGTCATCACGCCCACTGCTTATGACAGACAGGCAGCTTCCCACTGCAAGCCGGTGTGCTCTCTCTCCTCTGCCCTCCCCCAGCTCTGGGCTTTAAATCTCTGGCACCTTTTCTCTGGGTCAACGTTCCATGTAGGGGGAGAGAGCGGAGCAGCAGTGTGTGCTGGTGGCCAGCATTATCCAGGGCTCGCAGTCGCTGAGGAGGGGGTCTCTGTGCTTGCAGCATTCCGGGTAAGAGAAGGATGAATGGGTAGGGGGCGGAGGCACATGGCTGGCTAGTCACTGTCTCCTCATCACCTGGTGACTGCATGCTGGCAGAGCAGGTGCCTGATCTGATAGCCCCCTGCACGGTGCTGGTGCGGGATTAGGTAAAAGCTGGTACTGGCGTAATGCCGGAACGCCGGAATGAGTCGGCTTACTACAGCGCTCTCTGCTACTTGGTGTCTTGAGTGAAGCTTGCTGTGTTTTCTCACCTTTTATAATGCATTCTTTTCTGCTACACACATATGTTCTCTGCAATATGTGGAACAATTATTGCACATATTATATTGCATATATATTGTATTGTGTGCGTGCGTGTGTCTGTGTGTATAATAAATATATATATACATATATATATATATATATATATATATATATATATATATATATATATATATATATATATATATATAGCACACATAATATATTTCTGTATATCATAGTTATATATTCTAGTTATCCGTTCTACCTGCCTGAATGTATGTCGGAATGGAGCACTGAGTACATTACCCATTCATTCCGGCTGCCGGAATGGATGTCTGAGTACCTTAGTCACCCATCCTGGCTGCCAGAATTGGGTTCTAAGTATCTTGAAGAACTATTCCAAGTGCCGGAATGGGGCTCAGAGTACCCTAACCATCCATTCCGGCTGCCGGAATGGAGCTCTGAGTATTTTAGCGATCCATTCCGGGTGTCGGAATAAGGTTTTGTTTATATAAATCATCCATTCAGGGTGCCGGAATGGATGCTTAATGTACTCAGACCTCCATTCCGGCAGCCCGAATGAATGGTTAAAGCCCTCAGAGCTATATTCCAGCAGCCGGAGTGGATGGGTAATGTACTGGCAGATCCATTCCGGCAGCTGGGATGGATGGTTAAGGTCCTCAGAGCTCTATTCCAGCACCCGGAATGGATGGGTAAGGTACTGGCAGACCCATTCCGGCACCCGGAATGATGGGTAAGGTACTGGCAGACCCATTCCGGCACCCGGAATGATGGGTAAGGTACTCGCAGACCCATTCCGGCACCCAGAATATGGGTAAGGTACTGGCAGACCCATTCTGGCAGCCGGAATAGATGGCTAAGGTACTGGCAGACCCATACCGGCACCCGGAATGATGGGTAATGTACTCAGTGCTCCATTCTGACATACATTCAGGCAGGTAGAACGGACAACTAGAATATATAACTATGATATACAGGAATATATATATATAAATATATTATGTGTATGTGTGACGTTTGTGGATAGATAGATAGATATATATATATATATATATATATATATATATACACACACACACTACAATACAATACAATATATATGCAATATAATATGTGGAATGGTTGTTCCATATATTACAGAGACCATATCTATGTAGCAGACAACACCAAGCAGGAGAAGGCGCTGTAGGGAGCCAAATCGTTCCGGCAGTCCGGCAATTCCAGTTTTCAACCACACCCTTTGGAAGCTCGCTCTGCGGTTGCCATGCGCGCAGTGCTTCTGTGATCCTCACTGGCACTTGGTAGAAGTGGATATTATTGGCTATACACTATTTTTATGGATACCATGGTAAAGTGTATGTACAAAATATTCAGAATATTGCCAATGTTGTGTTTCTTTTGCGGGTGATGAGTTCAGCTGGATATTTGACGCCCGCCAGGGGCAGGCTGGGCTGGGGACAAGCGGGCATCTGCCCCCCCCCCCCCCCCCCAGGTCTGGTCCCATAGTGGGCTACATTGGGCAGGGCCACCTGCATTTTTTTTTTTTCATTAAAAATGTTCCTAAAAGGCTGCTGCGCTCTTTTAGGTTCCCTGTATGAACAGCAGATGTTATAGAGAAGGATGCGCCCTGTCTATTGCATCAGAAAGGGAGAGTCTACTGCAATCTGTCTGTTCACACGACCTCTCAGAAGCGGCTCAGTGCATGACAAATGAGTTCATTCTCTTGATGTGAGAGTATGTCCACTGAGTAGGTTATTCAGATATGAAAATGTTCATTTATATTAATATGATGATTTCATAATATGTCCCACTTCTTTGTAACATTGTGTCTTTGATGGTGTGTTATGTCTTTAAACTGTATTCTATCCCAACTACAAATGTCTAATCGTAAACAGTGACCTTTTACTTACTATGAATGGTAGGTGTGTTGAGAGTTTGTAAACTGCTGGTGGAGTTGATCTATGAATGAACAAGCCTATTGGGTCCTGGATGCTGGGACATTCGCCACATTGATAGGGGTGTTTACCTTCACTGCTCTTGTCTGACTTCTATATACACAAATGTACTCGTTTGTGTGTGACATGACCGTTCCATGAATGACTCATTTGAGGAGTAACATGAGAGTAATTTGGCACAAAATGTGTATTAACCAGATCTGAAAGATGAGTTTTTGGCCATTCTAAAATAAAATTAAACTCCCAAACTATTTTGCTATTTTGTGGAAAAATGATTAACCTTACTTTCCTTTGACTGTTTATGGAGCCAGCTATTCAGAGCAGAATGCTGATATATTTATATGAACTTCTGCCATATTTCCCAAGTCACTGACTTGCAGCAATATATAATTTGCCCTTTCACCTCCATGTGTGATCTTACAGCTTTTTATTTAACAAACCCCTCCTCTTGCAGGAACATAATTGTGTGGTTGTATAGTTTTGAGGTTAAATGAATATTGAATCTCATTAAGGAAGCACACTTTATCAATTTTGTCTTATGAAATATATATATTATTTATCTATTTCTGAAATTGCTTTAAGACCTGGGGGTATATTTACTAAACTGCGGGTTTGAAAAAGTGGGGATGTTGCCTATAGCAACCAATCAGGTTCTAGCTATCATTTATTTAGTACATTCTACAAAATGACAGCTGGAATCTGATTGGTTGCTATAGACAACATCTCTACTTTTTCAAGTCTGCAGTTTAGTAAATATACCTCCGGGTCTCAGCAATGCTTAATTTTCAATTGCTGTTCGAAGTACAGTGTGTAAATCATTTAATTGAAATTAATACTTTCTACGACTAAAGCCTAGAGGATATCACTCCATCACCCAATATTATTATTCAACTGAAATCCATAATATCTAAGCAAAATCAGACAGCTGTGTGATTCTTAAAGCACTGCACTCTTCCAGCTGTGCTACAACACTATAAAAAGTAGGCATGAGCGCTTCTAAGATGGGAAAATCACTAGCGTGAAAAGTGCTTGTGTGACACCACCCCTATGCCTCAGAATGTTTATTTAAAGCTACATTTATTTATTTATTTTTTGGGCTTATACATTTTAAAGAAAACCAAATAAATGTTTTCAGTCTGAGACTGAATCCTATCGTTAAAGGGACTCAATCATTAAAAAAATAAATACATTTAAATAGAGGTTAGTGAACTGTAGTTAACTTAACAAAGAAGAAAAGTTAATGTTATTGGTTTTTTTTAAGGGGTGGGGGATACCTTAACTTGCTGTGTTCAAGGACCCCCCCTGTCTGTCAACAGTAGACTTGGATAATACTTTCATATCTCTAAAGCTGGGTGCACACTAATGGAATTATCGTGTAGATCACACGATAAACCACCGTTTGGTCAGATATTGCAAGAGTGTGTACAGTCTCACAATCGTATTGTATCGTACCAAAGCACATCGTATCGTTTGGTTTTCTAAACGTCCTAAAAATCACAATCAACGGTGGAACGATGTCTGGAAAATGTGAAAATGTGTACGCACTCATGATAAGCAGCGTAGGCAGATCTCTGCAGAGCGTGCAATCTTTTCAGCAGATAGTTATGGGATGAAGAGCAAAGATCTAAAGGTGAATCATGTAGGTGTGCACACATAAATCTGCATGCTCATCGGGACATTCAATAGTTGCTGAAATCGTATGTGAAGTAAGATTGCATTAGTGTGTACTCTGTTCACACGATTAGCATAGCTCAGGTTACCTAGGCTGCAGAAAAAATTATCCGCTAATTAGTAATAATATTGCTGTTTTATTAATAATAATAATTTTGTTTTCAGTAATAATAAGCTGAAAATATTTACTGTTTTCATTTTGGCAGTTCGTTTTGTTTTGGGTAAGTGCACAACTTGTTGCAAGTTAAAATCCTTTACTACGGGTAAACAAGATAATGTAGTACATTTTTGTGATTTGTCTGCATGGTGGAAGGTTAGGGTTTAATCTGGAGGCTTGGCATGCTTTTGGTGTATGTGCGCCTACATTATAAATATATATTGATTAAAAATGCTAAGGTCTAAGGGTGTGTGCACAGGGCTACTTACTGAGAGTTCTGATGGACTGTGCTCACCTTACCTAGCAGTAAGGTTCATTGAACCATATGGTACACGAGGTACCTGTATAACGACACTTTTCTGAATGTAGTTTTGCCGCATTGATGATGAATAATTAAGCTGGCTGCACACAATGTGATTTAGGGCAGACCGTTAAGTTCGTTTACTGTGTGGAGTCATAAGTACTCATTACACATGATCAATCCTATTTGATTGGGTATGACTGAAAAACAGGTCAGGTCTGCAGTGCCGAGTGTGGGGTCATCGCCTGGCTGTGAAACGTAGCTGCACATACATGTATAACCAGCAATATCCTATTTCTGAAACCATAAATATTTCACATTAGTTTACACTAAGTTGTAAAAGATCTCTCACCACCTATACTTCTCAGTTTTCTATTGCTATAGTGTTCCATGCTCCACCCACCATTGTCATGTTGGTGCAAACTCCTCTAGCTTCTTGTATTGGCTGGGATGTGCCTCTCATTGCCCTCTACCTCTAGATTGTAAGCTGTAACGTGCAGGGTCCTCTCTTTCTCATGTGTCATGTCCATCTCCCTTGTACAACATTGTTATCATATCTTGTGTTGAATCCTCAGCTTTGCTGGCTCAAGGCCCTCCATGGAGATGTTATACTGCTTACTTGTATTCATGTCACTGTACGATCTATATCTGTGAGATGTCTGTCCGGTGCTATGGAATATGTCGCTTACAATGATGATAGAAGCACTCCCCTAGGCAGCACCTAACTTCCATTGAGCACAAACATAAGATGTAATCAATCATAAATAATAATGATCAAAGGTGACGATTGTTGCTTTCCTATATAAAGGTGATACCATTAAATAAATAGCTGACATATTGAGATTTAATGTGGAGCCTAGGATTATAAAATATAGCAATATACCAAATGAAGCTCAATACTTGCACATTACACTCAAATAATGATAATCTAAGAAAAATGGTCCAGAGGACATCACCACAAACACTTAGCACGGTGGCTTAGTGGTTAGCACTTCTGCCTCACAGCACTGAGGTTATGAGTTCAATTTCCGACCATGGCCTTATCTGTGTGGAGTTTATATGTTCTCCCCGTGTTTGCGTGGGTTTCCTCCGGGTGCTCTGGTTTCCTCCCACACTCCAAAAAATATACTGGTAGGTAAATTGGCTGCTAACAAATTGACCCGTATGTGTGTCTGTCTGTGTGTGTTAGGGAATTTAGACTGTAAGCCCCATTGAGGCAGGCACTGATGTGAATGAGTTCTCTGTACAGCGCTGCGGAATTAGTGGCGCTATATAAATAAATAATAATAATAATAATAATAAAGGGACAAATGGGGGCAGCCAAACATGTGCCACCTCCACAGAACGCTTTATCAGGGGAATACGATATCGGACACACTGAAAATGACCTCTTTACTTTAGATTTGTCTACTTTACCTGATCTGGTGCTTTGATTTGGCCATCAACATATGTTTCCAAATTGCTCGGTGATCACTCATTCGCTCAGTTGGGGGTCAACATATGTGCGTTCCTCAGGGGAAACAAAGGATATATCATATGTAACCGGGGTGGGAAACAGTTTGTTTTTGTGTCTTGCTAGAAACCTTCAGAGATCAGAACCGTTTACACATCTGAGCTGGAAGCTGGCTCGCTGTGACTTACATAATTGCAAGGAAGCAGTGACTTGGGACTTAGAACATGCTCCCTCTGAAGCACGTGGCCCCTTATATGCCAGTATTATCATTATTGTTTATATAGTGGCAATCATACTATGAAGCTATGTAAAACGAGTATGTAATCATTAAGTCCCTGCCCCATTGGAGCTTACAGTCTAAAATCCCTACCCGCCCACACAGGTGCACACACACAATTAACCTATCGGTATGTTTTTGGACTGTGGCAGGATACCAGAGCACCTGAAAGAAACACATATGTGCAATATACAGACTCCACACAGATGGGCAACTAGTAAAATGTTTTGTGAAAAATTTCAGCTGTTCTGGTTAGTCAAAAAAGGGGTAACATTATAATATGTGCTGCATGTCTGCATAGCAAAAATGTATCGTAGTAAAGCTGGGTACACATCTATGCAATTATCATGTAGATCAAACGACTCATGTCAAATATTGCAAGAGTGTGTACACTGCCACGATCATGTTTTATCGTATCAAAAAACACATCGCATCTGTTGATTTGGTTTTTCTAAACTTCTAAAAATCACGATCAACAATGAACGGTGTCAAATGTGAAAGTGTGTATGCACTCACCACCAGCAGATATCTGTGGATTCACCATCTTTTCAGCAGATGGTTATGAAAGATGGAGATCTCAGATCTGAAGGTAAATTGTGTAGGTGCGTACGCATGAATCCGTACGCTCATCAAGTCTTTCAGTTGTTGGAGAAATTGTTACAAAAATCTGAAGTAAGATTGTGTAGGTGTGTACCCAGCTTAACTCCACTTTAAAATATATCTGTTATAGTTGGTGTACAAGATATTCAAATCTATAAGAATGAAACCCAAAACTTAGAGACTGCTCTCAGAAGATGCAGCCCTACCCTTAGGGGGAGATCCGATGCGGAGCAAGGTGCTTCCAAACATCACACAACTCTGCCCATTACGGTATGGAATCTATGCCCATTTTTCTGCGCACCCTCACATGGGATGTGAGGGGAAATATGATCAACGATTCTATCCTGAACATTGTGGTGATGTCTCTGCGGACTGTTCCGGAAACACAGCGCGCTGAACTGAATCTTGTCCTTAAGAGTAGTCTGTACACTTGTCTACTGCACACCGTGGTGGCAGCTAGTGGTTGCTTTTCATGGTGTCATGTGTGGTAAACAGTATTTATTTTTATTTTTTTAAGATACCTGGTTCTGTTTAATATCTAAAAATCACCCTGGAAACAGTGACATTACTGAATGACTTTCAAAGGATGCAGTCTCATGAATATGGCTTCCCTACTGTATGTAGGCGATAATACTTTAAGTATTGATAGGAGATGGTATTGATTGAGTTACTGTATGCTAATTTTTAAGGCTAAGAAATGACTTCTCGGACATATGAAATCTCTTTCTGTTATCGATTTACATCTGCAACGTTTTCAAAAGCATTGCTCACTGTGGAAGAGAGCTGTTTGACTTATTACTTTTGAATACAAGCCAGAAAAACAGTTTACTTTTAATTAAATTGGAAACCCAAGTAGTGCAGTTTGAAAATTAAAATGTCCAGCTAATTAAAAGCCTCGCCTCGTCTGAATGGCGTGTCCTATAAATGTTTTGGCTTTTTTTTTTTTTTTTTTTTTTTTTTTCACTCCCTGCATCAACCTGGGGAAAGAAAATAAACTAGTGGTTTTCTACAAGAGAACTGCTGCACAGCACACTTTTGAGAAATATCTTCAGACTATTTCTCCAGAAATGTGCGCACACACAGGGTTCAGGATAGCTAGACCATGGATATATATGAAACACATACAGTATGCAGTATCTATATTTCAGGAGTGTGCATTTACATGGCTGAGCCGATGACTTTCAGTATAGTGTGTGTGTGTGTGTGTGTGTGTGTGTGTGTGTGTGTGTGTGTTTTTGTTTATTTTTTAATTGAATGCTTTTTAAAGTCTGTATTTCCCCTTACAACAATCTATGTAACTTCTCGGTTCCTGTCACATGAACACTCGCAACACTGTAGGAAACGTGTGTCATAACAAAACCACTTATCTGATTACCACTGGAGTGATTCCTCCCAGACGCCTGTGAATGTGTGTGTATATATATATATATATATATATATATATATATATATATATATATATATATATATATATAAATAAAACTATATATATATATATATATATATATATATATATATATACATAATATATTAGTGTGTGTGTAATAATATAATTTGTCAAGTTAGCATCGTAATGGATAATTTGCATTCTGAAGAGGTGAATATACTACTCATGCATTCTTTCTATAGTACAGTCTGTCTATTATTATTGATATGTTTAGGGCTGATTTATTCTTCATTCCTTATTGTTTACACTTACACACTTTGGGTTTATTCATGGAAATATCTTGGAGTACCACCAGATTCCCAGCTAGCTGCTGAGATTGTGCCACAAACTAATGGGTGATTCTACCCCCCGCCCCATCTTATGAGCCAAGACTTTTACACGGGTAATACTTGATACAACCCAAGTACATATTGCCAAATTGTTTGTTGTCTTTCAGATGTATTGTAAATATTCTATGGCTACGTGCACGCTGTGTGTTACTGCAGGTTTTGCATAGTGATGTTTGTGACGTTGTATTGTAAGCTGGGTAGTCCGTGTCCACTTACTGGTCAATGCATATGTGTAGATTGTAAGCTTGCGAGCAGGGCCCTCTTACCTCTCTGTCTGTATGTATTACCCAGTATTGTTTTATTAATGTTTGTTCCCAGTTGTAAAGTGCTACGGAATTTGCTGGCGTTATATAAATTGATGATGATGATGATGTGTGCATCTACATATTGTTTGGCACGGGAGCATAAGGCGACCATTTTTATAAGTGTTTGCCTGCTGCTGGGTAACCGGCACTGCTCGTTCTCACAGGGGTAATTTATCCTTTGATAACTACTTGTTTATGTTCACACTGAGCTGTTAAACAAGGTAAAAAGGATGTATATATGGTTTTGAGTTTTAACCACGGTTATGTGTGAATGGACAGGATTGTCCGTCATCTCTTGGTTCACTCCGTCACCCCCCTGCCCACAGAAAGTGCCTTAACATTCCGTCCCTATGAATAAACTGGATTGTAACGTCAGGTGGTAGGAAGCAGACCTCCCTCTATTAATATTTGCACAACTATTTGTCTTTAGTTTAGCTCACTAGTAAAAAAAAATAAAAAAATAAAGAAAATGCACCTAATTAACAGGCTCTTGTTTATGATGTGACATGTTTCCTATCAGAAACTTACCCATGTCCTTACCAGGGGCGGATCCAGAAGTTAATTGTAACGGGGGCGATTTAAGGGGGGCGATCTAGCCCCGCCCCCTTTTTGACACCTAAGGCTGCTGACGGCTGCACACTATGTGCAGATCCGTTCAGCAGAGAGAGTTAGGGAGAGAGTCCTGCCCGGCTGCTCAGTTGGGCAGGACTCTCTCCCTAACTCTCTCTGCTGAACGGATCTGCGCATAGTGTGCAGCCGCCAGCAGCAAGCCCCTGCTAGGGGGGGCGATCGCCCCGATCGCCCCCCCCCCCTGGATCCGCCACTGGTCCTTACCCATGAAGCTTCCACTGTCATGGTGGCTAATCTAAGAAAACACTGTCCCTGTCCCTATATTGATCTTGGGGTATGTTCATTTCATATACTTATCCTGCAGAATTGTCCATATATATATATATATATATATAAATAACATTATAGCCTGCAACCCTCATATTTTTTTGTACTCGAGATTTTTTGTGACTTGCATTGTGTTCCTGGTCTACCATATGAAACTAGGTCATTCTTGCCAACTTCGGCAAGTTGAGATCGGGAGGAGGTGGGCGTGTGAGGAGAGGGGGAGGCGGTTTGCGTCATTATGGCCCCACCCCCTAGATTGACATCATATTTCTAAGCCTATTACAACAGTGGACTGGGGCATGATGTCGTGGAAATCACATTCTAAGCCCCGCCCCCCGCCACTTAATTAAAAAAAGTGGACAGGAACCGGGAGGTTGGCCTGCTCTCCCGGGAGTCCCAGGAATTTGGGAGTCTCCCGGACATTCTGGGAGAGTAGGCAACTATGAACTAGGTGACATGTTGGGCCTTAGTCATTAAGGAAAGTAAGGCAATGTAAATGTTCTCTGGGACAAACCATGTTACAATACAAGGGGTGCATATTAGTTTATTATTTTGCACATAAGTTAAATACTGACTGTTTTTTCATGTAGCACACAAATACTTGATAGCTGCTTTCCTTATAGCACTTTCTGCCATGTTGTTGTAGCCTTGGGCAGAGTTGTCTGACTGTATTTCCTATTTCCATTGCTCTTGGGTAGAAAACTGCTCTGTGTTGTGAGAACTAGACCTGATGATAGAATTATAGTACAGTAAAGCACAGACAGGCGTCTGATTTAGATAAAGCAATGTATTGAGTAAAAGTTGCATAGGGGGTGCAGTCACTACATTAGTTATATGAAGATGGACAACCCCTAACAACATAAAGAGCGGTATAGGAAAATATTGATGTCTTAAAACCACTCCACCAAGGTTTCTAATCCAATAAACCCAGGTGACAGGCAGTTATGTATTGACCGGTGGCACCTGGTACCAGGTACAGTCTGGTTGTTGTCTGGAAACCATTTAATGCATACACTCTGCAGAGAAATAAGTGCTCCTTATGACTTAATAAACCTATTAACCCTCCTGTGTGCTGGATCCTAAACAGAAATATAAACCTCCTTCCTCTGTTCATATGCAGCAGTGCAGGTACAGCCTATAACATGAACTAATGCATTATCTTCACAGGAGTGACGCTGAACGAAGACTGTGACTTGCTAGCTCAGCATTGCAGCAATTATATTGCGACCTGTGGCAATGCCATTAGCAGAGGAGAATACTCTATCACGGGACCCTCCGCTGACTCTTCCAGTGGTTATTATAGGTGAGTTATATAATTTACTAGATGATTATACTTCATAAAAGCATATCCTTTGTCTTTGATGCTTAGCGTCAACCTGAACAACTTTGAGTGGCAAAATGCCTTCTAATTTTAAAAACTTAGTTGATGTTCCCCTCAAAGCTCCTGCATTTTATCATTAAAGTCCACCGGTCAGCTACCCACAGTGGAGGCAGCCATTATGTGAGGGCGGAGCCATTAATCGGCTTATTCATTCTTTAGGAACTAGTGACCTTACCAAGGCACTGTAGTCCATCATGAATAGAGACCCCCATCTCTGTAACCTAATCCAGCACAATGCTTCTGATTGGAATATACTCTGATATAAAGAAAAGAAAATCGTTCTTGTTTCGGCACTGGTGATGATGGACGCCTCTTCAGTAGCCAGTTATGGTGCCACACAACTGACGTGGGCAGATGAATAAACTTGGCTAGTTACTTCTGTTAGCTTTGCATGAATGGCTGGATAACAAGACATGTTCCTGTTTACGTTTATTTCTTAACGTTGATGTGATGCAATGTCAGCTAAGCATATCTAACTCCCTTTTTCTTCTCAATGTCCATCACTGTGTAAGTAAAGCTACAGATAACGGTCAGCTGGGTTGGCGTTCCCAATATGCTCTGTTCCTTTAAGATTGGTATAATAGCAGGAATTTCAGGAAAGGGCATTTAAAGTGCCCACTAGTGATGAGATGGGGAAATGTATTTGTCCCATTCTGAAATTTAGCCCAATTTCAAACTGCGGGTTTGAAAAAGTGGAGATGTTGCCTATAGCAACCAATCAGATTTTAGCTGTCATTTTGTAGAATGCACTAAATAAACGAAAGCTAGAATCTGGTTGGTTGCTATGGGCAACACCTCCACTTTTTCAAACCCGCAGTTTAGTAAATATACCCTTTATTCTTCTTGGATTGCTCTGTATTCTATTTGTGGCTTGTAATGTGAGCTGTGACTACCTATCACCTGACTATTCTTTGCTCTTGTGCACAGTGAGGAGATCATTTACTAAGAAAAACAGCCAATGCCCAGCACTTGGTCTGGCCGTGGACGTTGAATCGCCAAAATAAGTCCAATATACATAATATAATGCACAAGCCAAGGGGAAGACTTGGGCAGACTAAGGCCATACCTTACAAAGTACAAACACATTATATGACTTGGCAGAGCGAGATTATTGGGTGGAAAGGGGGCATTTTTAGGGGTGTTCCTCGCTGTGAGTCCACTTTGTCCTGCACAGAAGAACTTGAATCTTGCACCAGCATAGAGATGGCAGTCTTTGGGGGTCATCCTATACATTTAATAGGATGCACCAAGTGCTTAGTTAAATAACCTCCTGTATTTTGCACATAACTGTTATAGCAATGAAGCATTTCTGCTTGATTTGCCTATTTTTATTGTTTAATATCCCCTTTAGTTAGCCACATTTGGAGTTATTTTTTTCTTCTTCTGCACTTGTATTAGAATTATAGAGAAATAAATTAGAATATCCATCACTTGCTCCCATGCGGATGTGCTGATGTGAAGGGGGAACGCTCCTCAATGTGAATAGGAGTGATTGAGCTCTATGAATGCTAGTGCGTTCAGCTGAGATCACACTTGATCTCAGACTTCCTGCTTGTGCCCACAATTGTGAAATGATTGGCAGGACGTCCTGCAGTATTCGCGCAGTGTCAATCACCTGGTACTGCTGGTAGAAGTTTTAAATCAAGAGTGGGATTTCACACACTTCTAGTGACAACAGGACCTCTTTGGATCTCCTCCAGCTGGCAGATATTGACTCCATAAGAGCTGGCGGGAAATAGTAAGCCCGGTAAGCGTTGCAGGAATGCTCTGCTCTTACAGAGGTTCCCCACCAGCCCTTAAAAATTATATCATTGTGGCACGGGCATCTGTCCCCTAAACATTCTGAACAGAGCAGGTATTGGTGCCTGGGGTATAAGAGAGTGGCCCAAATGCAGAGTGAACTCCCAAAGAGGCTATACTGCCCACGTGTTACCTCTGGCAGTGTCTAGCAGCATTATATTCTAAAAGCAGTTGCAGATTAGGCTTTCTGTCTGTGGTATGTGTTAAAAAATCAGTCTTTGCAAAGATGGTGGCTATATAATGACATCAAATAGGCTGCTTAAGAAAATTCTATTGCTTGTGCTACTTGTAATGTATGTCCTTTGCAGGAAATGGCCCTTCTGGAATCTGTCTGTCGTACATGCTGTCTGGGTACAGACCGTATTTGTCTCCTGACGCTTTGCATCCAAACCCAATTCTCCACAGCAAGTTAGAGGAAGCCAGGCATCTTTCTATTCCTGAACAGGTACATGCTGACACACTAACACTATACGAACTGTCCCTATACGGCAGAAGTAGGTAACGTGGAAGCCTAAGGATGTCAGTGCATGCTGGGAATTGTAGGTCAATGACCACTGGAGAGGTACTTGTTGCCAAGCACTGCTATATATTTATTTGGTACAGTAATGATTCTTGCTGTTCATGTTGGATGTGCAGTGGGTGCCTAGCAAGTATGTTTTTACAATACAATGAAATGAAAACATAGCTTCATTTGCAGATTAAATTATGATTCATTCATTATGTTTGAAACCAGTCTGCAAATCCGTTTAAGGCATGTAAATGGCAATAGCAGATTCATTTCTCTGCACACTTGACTCAGTACATGAAGAATGAGAAGCAATTTTTTTTTCCTTTTCCGTAAGTGATTTGTAGAGTCTTGTGCTTCAAAGTTAAGATGTAACCTAGTACAGAACTCATAAACATGAGTAAATGGTTTTGGGGAGGGGGGGGGGGGTTCAAGATAACAAGAGGAAGAGAGAGGAGGGTTTAAGAGTGTTTTGCTTTGTTTTTTAAATAAAAAATTAAATACTTTGGTGTGGAATACCATAAGAACAGATGTTGGCCAAATTGTATGCTTTTTATAATGTAGAACTTGCTTGAAATCTGAAAACAGGCATAATGTGAAACAATGTAACCTTGATAGTACATAACCCAGCTGGTGAATCCTGTGTTGGGCACAGTGAGCATTATTCACCTGTGTATGCAGTATCTCATAACTACTGAGATATACATCTTGGATGTGTAATTCATGTTTCATTTCTAGGATTTGGAATACCTGTCGGAAGGCCTGGAAGGTCGCTCATCCAACCCCGTAGCTGTATTGTTTGACACTCTACTTCATCCCAACGCTGACTTTGGGTATGACTACCCATCTGTCTTGCAGTGGAAGCTAGAGCAAGAACACTATATTCCTCATATTGTATTAGGCAAGGGGCCACCCGGTGGAGCCTGGCATGTGAGTACAATCCACATATATAATATTATTCTCTGACTTAAGATATGCAGTGGTATGTTGGGAGATTATAGCAGTTATTGGCTGCTGTACTGTAGGTAGACCTACCAGCAGCGCACTAAGACAGTAATACTGTGCAGGGTGTAGCTTGTGTCATTGTATTCCCCAGACCTCAGGAGAAAGAGAGACTACGCTGGTAGCCAAGAAATGTAATGTAATGTTATTGCCCTGGCTCCACTATATCACTGCATGCTTGGTCTAAATTTTATTTATTGCTATATTAACATAAAAGGTCTGAATCATTACATAATACTATATTAAACAATAAATATATATAATTTACCTATTTGTGATCATCTTTCTGCATAATTACTATTATTTTTCTTAGGATATGGAAGGGTCCATTTTGACGCTAAGTCTTGGCGATTGGATGGAGTTGCCTGGTCTTAAATTCAAAGACTGGGTCATGGGTAAAAGAAGGTGAGTTTCTGTTAATTAAACCACAATCTCTATATCTAAATGCTTTGTGTGCTCCTGATCCTTTTCAAATATTTAGTAACTTGTGGCGGTCTTCCAATAAGTATATCGTGTGTGTTATGTAAAGACCATGTCACTTACTGTGGTACATTTTCCTGTACTGAATGGACCATCAACAACATATGGATAATTCATACATAAGAAATAGTCATAATTGATGTATTAAGAGTGGACCTAGAACTACCCACACCTTTCACGCTAACTTGATTTGAGTTAGATTGCAGCGCCAACAGTATACTCCTTCATTCAATTGGCTGATGAGTTACTATGCTTGCTTGCGTTAGTTTCTTTAAATGTATACATCTTATGGGTGTAGTGTAGGCAAATAAGATTTCCATTTTGATATTTACAGAAATATAAAGAGTGATCGAGCTACCCCAGCGGAAGTGGCTTCATATTACAAGCATTACGTTAAAGTGATGGGAATTCAAAGAAACTTTTTGGACAACACCTACATAACTTCTGTGGCAAAGCCCTACAGAGAGCAGGATAAATCTGGAAGCCATCAACCTGAAGATGTTGCATCTGAGGAACCTCACATCGACAAAGAAAACGGAGAGTCTGTGCTAAAGAAAAACTGGGAAGTTCATGGTTATCGGAGGACGGGTGATGGATCCCATCAACCCTTTTGTCTCTTTACGGAATCTCTGGTTCTTGCCACAGGAACGTTCGATGCACCTGCTAGGCTGGAGGTCCACGGAGAGGCCCTACCTTACGTTTCACATTCTGTTGCAGACTTTGAAGAAGCTGTGGGCAAGGGGAGGTTGAATGGAGCAGTAGACCCGGTATTAATAGTTGGGGCTGGGCTTACAGCAGCTGATGCTGTTTTATGCGCACACAACAATAATATCCCCGTCATCCATGTTTTCCGTAGAAGACTAAATGATCCAAGTCTAATTTTTAAGCAGCTGCCAAAAAAACTGTATCCAGAATACCACAAGGTCTATCATATGATGTGTACACAAGTCCATTCTGCTGCCTCCAACTTGTACCCCTCTTATACAAGTTACCCCGAGCACTTTGTGATTTCTTTCAAGCCCGATATGAAGTGTGTCCTTCAAAGTACTAGTGGACTGAAAAAGGTCTTAAAAGTATCAATGGCTTTGGTCTTAATAGGCTCCCATCCAAACCTGTTTTTCTTAAAAGAACAAGGTAGGAGTTTAGGACATCACTACAATCAGCCTATAACTTGCAAGGGTAATCCTGTTGAGATTGATCCATACACCTATGAATCCTCCAAAGAACCTAATCTTTTTGCCCTTGGCCCACTAGTTGGTGATAACTTCATCAGGTTTCTGAAAGGTGGAACGCTTGCCATAACACGTTGTTTAGAGATGAGGCAAAAGAAGAAGAGACATCGACTCGTGGAAAGTGGCAGTGATGACAGTGTGCCTTAAAGATACTAAGATACCTACACCTGCTGTGGGATGTAATTCTCCCCAACACTCCGTAACACCCTCTTCATGATCTGCAAACCTGCAGATTCCATCAGTATGTGTTATTGCACAGTGCAATGTATTTTCATATTCTATGGCAAGACTGAAAATTCAGTGCTGCTTTTGTAGAAGACCCAGAGTACCCTAAAAGACTAACCTGATCTGTTACAATAACCCAGATTTATCTTGTTCCTGTGTAACTAATTATAATTGCATAATGGTTTTGCATTTTCAGCATCAAATTCCATTTGTCCATATGCTAGATTTATCCATTATAGTTTGATATTAGTGGGCTATAGATGAATGCTACAATGGAAGTCTGTGCATTCCATGTCTTGTGTCAAAGACTTGTATTGTAGCAAAACGCTAAACTCTTTTAATGAATTGCAAAATGGTAATTCCTTATATGGTCCTATTCCATAACTTGGTATAAAAGTACACTGCTGGTTTCAGGATCGAGCGGGATTGAAGTGCTCTTAGTAAAGTTATCCTACTAACGTGATACTTTTTGTTGAAGCTACAAGTAATAATTTTAGTCTGGGAACAGTGCATGGAGTTTTTACATTCGCCTGTTAAATTAAACAGGAAGAGATAAAAGTAAATAAGTTTAGAATATGCACACCTTTATACCACTGCTGTATTCTGGGTGCATACCAAACGGATACAGTTCTAAAAAATAATGCATTTTTCTTTTCGGCTCACTTGAATTAGTATACAAATTAGATACATTGTAAAAGTTGAATATGTTGCCATACCTTGCATGGTCTATTGGTAATCCTATGTAAATGTACAAGCGCAGCTTCAGAAATTGTGCTCTGTTTTAATGCAAAATAGCTGGAAGTGTGCGGAAGTATAATTCCAAATCAAAACTGTTATATGAAGTGCAATATGTGTGCATAGTAAAGAATCCTGTTCATGTCTAGTGAGCCATATGTACATACCTGATTGCAGTGAACGACAATGATGTAAAGTCATCGCTACTGATTAGAAGGTAGGTGCAAATTCCTCCCCACCCAAAACACATTGGTTGTTTAATGACTAATATACCTAGCAGATACTCTCATTTGACACCCTACTTAAAACCTGTCATGTTGAATAGACTTGAAGAAAATGGAGGTTTAGGACATAGTTTTTACCAATGATTGCTACCTTCCCCCATTAGCTGGTGTTCTAATGCACTATCTGGGGGCAGATTGGGAGAACTGCACTTTAGGAAAGTGAGTTTTTCATTTACACCGATTTAAGCTTGGTGTCAACCACCTAACAGGTTCCAGGGTTACCCTACCCTTTGCTGTGGGAGAATGTAAGGATTGCTTCTGGAAATTGTATTGGACATAACTGAGGACATTTATGGAAACGTCCACAGACAACTGTTGGAAAAATGTGTTGCCCGCAAAAACCATTGGGATTCTCTAATTTGCTTTTGTTTTCTAAAAACAAATACTGGTTGCTATGGACTACACCATCTTTCCTGCAGCTGTGCGCCATCAATAATATTTATATGCCTGTATGAAGCTCTCGTTGTAATAAACTTTGACCAGTTTTAAAAGTATATTGAAAGAGACATCTATAAAACAAAAAAATAAAAAGTGTGTGATTATGTAAGGTCAGAAGTGCATAAATTGAGAGCCCGTGGGAACTCGAGATGGAAATCATTGTATAGTGCACTGCTTCTACACTTCTTCAGTGAACATTTTTATTTTTAAAGTTTTTAAAGAAAGATTCAGAATTCATATTTCCACTATTGGTAAAGTTCTAAATGTATGATGGTCTTTTATGATGAGGCAGACCTACAATAGTTTTGCTTCCAGCAGGAACGGGTGATGTTCATAGGAGTAGAGGCAGGCTGAACCAATGTTTAAAAATGAGGCATACCCACTCACTATCAACTAATGACATCACAGAGGCATGAGGTGCCTAGTGAATGGACAGGTGGAATAGTGGTTGAACCAAAACCGCTGCTTCCACTGTGTAGGTAAAGTTATTACTCTTCTGTGCAGCATAGTGGTTAGAAGGATTGTCAAATGCATCCTCAGCTTATATCCTAGCTGTGTTTTACTGCACACTAGCACTTATAATATTACTTTTCTGTATCTAAAATAATAAAAAAAAGCACTTACAATGTGTCATTTTAGATTGCGAAATCTTGGAGAGCCTAAAGGGTATATTGTCTGCTACAATCATTATGGTTTCTCTGTGAAACATCCACACACTACTCACACATAATGCTGTGTAAAGTCAAAAATCTATTCAGATGCTGTATGTAACAATTTGCTGTGCAAAATATGGTTGTTGAAATGCAACTTTATATAATGCAATATAAAATTCATATGAAGAATAACAGACGCGTGGTCCAGTTATTGTGTCTGCTTCCTCAAAGTATGTGACCTTCATACAAATGGAGAGCATTAGACGGAGCAGCCATGTTCAAGAAAAATAGAGAATACCTGTTGCTTTAGCAACGTGAAGGCAACCCCATATTAGAAGCAGTCACTTTGTGTAATGAACCATTCTTAATTTATAAAGTAATATCCTAGAGTTTAGTGACATAACTACTTAGACACTAATGCCTGGGAAACTGGTAGGGTGAATTTCATATACTGTAAGCCAGTGATGGGCAAGCCTTCAAAGGAGCCACAAGAGGAAGGATGGAGAGCACAGTGCGCACCCTCCCCCGCCAAGTATGCCATGTGACCTCCCCGCGCTGTGTCATGTGATCTCCCCGCCCTGTGCCGCTTGGTGTGCCATGTGACCTCCCTGCACTGTGCAGCTTGGTGTGCCATGTGACCTCCCCGCACTTTGCCGCTGAGTGTGCCATGTGACCTGCCACTCACTGTGCCGCTGGGTATGCCATGTGACCTCCACGCACTGTGCCGCTGGGTGTGCCATGTGACCTCCCCGCCCTGTGCCACTGGGTGTGTGCCATGTGACCTTCCCGCCCGCCCTGTGCCGCTGGGTGTGCCATGTGACCTCCCCGCACTGTGCCGCTGGGTGTGCCATGTGACCTCCCTGCACTGTGCAGAGGAAGTCATGTGACATGGGAGTTTGCTGCCTCATTCTTAAGCAGAGAATATATTGGGAGCACCTGGCTGGGGGTGCAGGTGAAGGGGTCGGCCGGCCACTTGTTTCCCACCACGGACTGGATGTGGGCAATACATAATATCATCATCAACATTTATTTATATAGCGCCAGCAAATTCCGTAGCGCTTTACAATTGGGAACAAACATTGATAAGACAATACTGGGTAATACATACAGACAGAGAGGTAAGAGAACCCTGCTCGAAAGCTTACAATCTATGGGACAATGGGAGTTAGAAACACCAGGGCATGTGCTACATCATATTGCACAATGGACAATACAATTTACGAGTGGGCCTGTCTTTCTTCTCTCCCTTACAGTTTCCTAATGTGTCTGTATACATACAAAACAAATTCTATTTTCCATTACAAAATATAACCAACGGTTGCCATGTATGTGCTTCTTCCCATTTAAAATAATTAAACTGCAACAGCTGCCAAAATGGCTATTAAATAATATGTAATCTTTTAACTGCTTATAGGATGCCAAGGGTTTTATGTCTTTTTTTCTGGAGCTAGAAAAAGGAGAAAAGCGATCCTCTCTGGATCTCACAGTATCGTATAAAACTAACACTAACATTTCCAGTAGATCAGGGGTGTTGTATACATGTGAGGCAACATGTGATTAAAGTAGCTTACACTTGGTACATTATCTGTCTACTCTAGTTTCAGTAAGTAACCCCCCGTTTGAGTAAAACTGCTTTGTTGGTGACCGTTATATATAGAAAAACAAAACTACCTTTTATATATAACCTAATTATTGTGGCATATTTGTAACACTGTCTGACGGTTACCATGGAAACACCTCAGCCTGCACAATGCGTTAGCCATAGGGAGACAAATCATGGCAGCACCCGGCAATTAATGACATAGAAGTGTAGCAAATGAGCTTGATGGGCTTTGCTAACCTCGTGGCAAGCACCATTCATGTCTGTAAATGTTTACAAGAACCATTATGTGTACCAATTTTCATTGAATATGTGTAACAATACCTTGTTTATGTTATTCTGTGACTTACATTTGAATTAGTATATGCATATAAGGGTTGTGTGTGGAGAATAAATATATATATATATATATATATATATATATATATATACACACACACACATTATATATAGTGTTATCCTGTATGCCTGTAAACGCAGTCAGGAGATTGCTATGCACCTATGGGCACTGTCCTCTTCTGACCACATTAAAACCATTAGGGCTCCGATTGACTCATGTAGTGTGTGGTAAGTTTCAGTACTGGCTGAACACTTTAAAGCAAGTAAAGTGAATTTAAGAGCTTTCACTTCTGTGCCATATCGGATGGCTAAGCTTAGTTTTCTTCTTGTTCGAGTTTTTTTTCCATTTTCACTCACAGGGCAATATATATATTATATTTCCGATCATGCATTGGTAGGGTCACCTTTCTCAAGTTAACAAAAAAAAAAAAAAAAAAAAAGCAGTTTGCCATAGCCTACAAAAGATGTATGTGTGTGTGGGTGTGTGGACCGTGTGCTTTTTTTCCCCGGGCATAGACACACAAGGTGACTTCTAATATATGACTGATGTGAATGAGTTCTCTGTACAGCGCTGCGGAATTAGTGGCGCTATATAAATAGCTGATGAATATCTATCATTTACAGGCATGCATCATTCATTATTACTGAAGTGATGATGTCTGAACTGACTAATTATCATCATCATCATTTATTTTTATAGCGCCACTAATTCCGCAGCGCTGTACAGAGAAATCATTCACATCAGTCCCTGCCCCATTGGAGCTTACAGTCTACATTCCCTAATATAGACACACACAGACAAACAGACAGGGAGGCACTAAGGTCAATTTTGATAGCAGCCAATTAACCTACCAGTATGTTTTTGGAGTGTGGGAGGAAACCGGAACACCCGGAGGAAACCCACGCAAACACAGGGAGAACATACAAACTCCACACAGATAAGGCTATGGTGGGGAATCAAACTCATGACCCCAGTGCTGTGATGCAGAAGTGCTAACCACTAGGCCACATTATACAAACTAACATCACCTATCTATATTTTTTTTTTATACATATCTAGTTATCTCACACTGTGGAAGGTGAGCAGCCTTGGAGGCAGCGCTTCTCCTGCTGGTAAAAGCTTAGTTTAGATTAAAAACAACTGGTCACCAGGTTCTGGATGGACATTTTATTACACACTGCATAGTGCCTTATGCACTTGACACATTTAAAAATAAATAGCCAATGACTGTTTACCGGGAAGAGAGCTGGTAAATGGTGAACCTGGCAGTGCCAATACTAATAGAGTCTTCTGGGCAACTTCTTTATATGTGTCAGCTCCACCACCCAGAAAAGAGCAGAGTGCAGTATGCAGCTCCAGGTGTTGGCATACCGGGTGCACTCCCTGGGCAAATGGCACTACTGTGTAAGTGCCAATCCAGAAGCTGCTCTCCTTACCTGTACTCCAATATAGGAAACCACTAATAGGGATGATTAGGTGCCATGTTCTACCCCTGCTGCATTCCCACTTGACACAGATGTTATGATGACAGCACAAATCTTATATTATAGGTTTAGATCTATATATTCTTTTGTATACTGTCAGTACACAAGTAGCCCGGATATGCAACAGCAATAAGGACGCGTCAGGTGAGAGGACTGCCTCTGGTATTATGTATGATGATCGTATTTAGCCCTAAAGGGGTTGAGGCTTATAGTGTGAGTTTTATTTAAAAGTTAATCCTGCATCCTCTCCTATAAACCCAACATCTCACACGCTGAGGCTATGCTGTTACATGTTCCACTGCCACTGAGAACTCGTATTCAGACAACTTATACACTTAAATGGCAAAAGCGTAAGATAAAATACCCAGGGTGTAGGTCACTTCTTTGTATGATCATTTGTACTAGGAGAAATTTCTCCAGCTTTTTTCCTGAATTAAATGTGATGTTATGATTTAGAGAGAGCACATTATTTCTTGGCTAGGGAGGTTCATCGCTATTAAAAAGAATCTGATTCCTAAACTGCTTTACCCATTTCGAACACTCTCAGTTAGAATTCCAAACATGGTTTTTGAAGAATTACAATCTTCTTTCCTGAGATTCATCTGGAACGATAAGCCTCCCAGGATCTCCCTGGCTACCCATAAGAAGTCTAAAATCAGAGGTGGCAGAGGATTTCTGGGTGTTAATTTCTATTATTTAGCATCTTATCTGTGTCAAATGGCGGCTACGTTCACTCCCTACAATACCGTAGCTTGGGCAGACTTGTAAACTCACTATACCAAAGTTAATTTCTTAGCCTCTATTTGGGGTCTATCCAACACAGACATACCAGCCCCGCTTAACACTTTCCCCTGTCTCAAATTCTACCTGTCTATCTAGGGCTATTGTCAGTCATGATTCAGATCATTTTCATCCTGTGTCCCCCCTAGACCCACTCTGGAACAACCCAGACGTTCCTCTCCTCTCTTCAAATTGTTCATGCATGCTGGGATCAGATTAGTCCATGACCTTAATATTAATAATAATTGGGCCTCTCTAACCGAAATTCAACAAAAGTTCTCCCCCCTCCACCATGTATTATACCCCAGATAAACTTTCTAAAATGTTCCCTACTTCCACCCTGAGATGCTGGCGTAACTGTGACCATAGAAGTACATTTCTCCGCAGTTGGTGGACCTGCCCCCAATTGTGCCTTTCTGGGTCCTATCCATTTTTAACTCTCTATCTGAACAACTGATTTCAAAAGACCCATGAACCTTCCTCCTCTCCTGCCTCATGCAAGATGAGAGCGCACAAGCAAACAAACTGATTTCTCATTTTCCTGCAGCTGCTAAGAATTGGAAGCATCCTGATCATCCTACTGTCAGAGCACTCAAAAATATTGTCTGGCATATAACACGCATGGAAACCATCACATATCTGCACGATAAACAGCGCAAATTCAATCTCATCTGGGCCCCCTGGTATGTGAGGGAAAGTCTTCTACTGGGGCACCCTCCCCACCGAGATTACCCCCCTCCTCTTGCTGAGCCACCTCTGGGTTCTCCACGACGGACTCCGTACCATCTGAAAATAAGAGATTTGTACCCCTTGTATCGTTGGTTCATATTCCTCCCGGAGCTACTTTGCTATACTTTGGGACTTGTTCTTTGCTTAATCATGTCATGTACCTGCCCCCTCTCTCCCTCCCCCTCAGTTTTATTGGAAAAAATAAGACAAAAGGAATGATTTTATTGTCTGTTCACCAATGTTTATTGCCATTGTGTTCAACTGTTTCCCTTACAAATAGTTTAAAAAAAAAGTTAATCCCAGCAAAAACTAAAAATGATTGCGATCAGTAGAAGTGTAAAATAAATGGGGGTGCTGCCTAGGGAACAAACAAATGTAAAAAAGAAAAGCAGAAGCTGAAGCATTGTGTCACTGTTGTATGTCAGGGCAGTATTCCGTGCACTGAGAAAATGTCGCTTCTGAGAATTTGGAGTTTATGCAAAAAAAACCAACCTGTATGTAAATGTAATGACAACAAGTGAAATGCAAAGATGTATGTTGACGTACACCATGACCAGAGCCTTCCAATACTGAACAGGAGTCATGGTAACATTTATAGATTTATTCATAATCCAAAAATTCCCAACAAATGGAAATATTATACGGATCACTGCAGCAACGTACATTTTTAAACATGTCATTTTATTTGCATTATTTTCAGTAGTTTTTATTTGTACAATCTTTTTACCGTCTTCTTTTTACCATCTTGGGATTATACCTATAGTAGCCAGTAAAAAAAACAAAAAAAACACAATCATAAAACAGTAATGACTGACATTATATATTCACAATATATTGTAGATATGCAAACCATAAAATATGTGGCATTGATTATGCTCATAATATGGCAGATTGGGCAGACCACCGGCGCAGGATATGTTACAGAACATTGGGGGAGACATGTACATGTTTATTTTTGGACAGAGGCCACTTTACACCACTCATTACCTATTCCAAATCTCTCCATCAGGTTTTATTTTATCTAAATAATCTCTTCCTTCCTTACCTAGTAGTTCTGCTGCAAAAACAAACTAACATTTGTAACAAACCTCAGCTTCACAAGAGGAAATTGCGACACTGACTTCCTAGTTCCGTTCATGGTAATCAGCTGTCATCACAGTTTGGTTGAGAAAAGCTACTTGAAATTACTCCCCTTAGTGACTTGCAAGAAATTAAATTGTATTTAAAAGTGGAGTAAAATAGTATAAAGTATTTCCTTAAGACGTCCCTTAGATCATGGCTGATGGGAGCACGAGGCGAACGTAGGATGGCCTAAAAGACTGAATTCATAACAATGTCACTCATTTAGGGGTTTTACTTTCCGTGACACCCCCACACTAAGCCCCGGCTTATTATCTGCTCCTCCATGCCAGGGCTATTATATCACACTGCCAGTCTGACAGAGAAGCCAATGGTAAGAAGGGGAGGGGATGGGTGGGCGCCCTGGATGCTTCAGACTGTCCTTATAACGGTCCTTCCCAATGTCCTTATAAAATATAACGGTTAAAACAATGCAGGTAACAGAAAAAGGGGTGGGTAAAAAGGTAATTTTAAAGGACTATAAGGGTACACTGTAAGGGTTAGAGTGGTCAAATAAATTCAATCCTATTAAGAACAACATTTTTTTTTTTTAAATATAATAAAAAAGAAAAACTATTTCCCGAAAGTAGCCGCCTGCTCTACAAGTCAGCGATATAATTTGACAGATAAATATTTAGTTCAGTGTAGGAATTGACAGATGGGAGAGCCCCTGCGCTCGCTGCCCAGGGTGACATGTAAACAATATAAGAAAAACTTTCTCCTTGTTTAACGCAGAAAGTATAGAGAATAAAAATGAATGTGGCCTTTAATCTATTTCTAAAGGAAAGGACAGAGGATCTTCTAGTTTGTAATATGTGGCAACACCCCAGGTTTGATTTAAGAGGGGTTTAGCTGGCAAAAATTTATTAGGAACATTTTAAAAGGAAAAAATATACAGGTAGCCCAGTGATCCAGCCACGGGCCGGTCCTACGGCACTGGTCCAGGGGGCTAATGACCCTCTGCCCAGCCAGCCCCTGATAGGACATCGGGAAGTGCAGAGCAAGGCTTTCTACACAACTGACACACAGGTCACGTTTACACAGTACAAGCTATTTACATACAAATTGTACTAACTAAATTTAAAATCCATTTTTGTTGCTGTTTCTGCCATTATACAGCAAGAATTACACACTCCCCATGTCTTTATCACAGTATAAAACTATAAAAATACAATGAGGTCTGTAAAAATATGTAATATATTGTAAAAAGTGCCACTGGGTAAATGTTACACAACCTATGGAAAAAAACATGTTGTGCTTGGATTTATAAATGCTGCAGATACAATAAAGTGATTAAGCACTTTCACCATCCTCAAATCCTATTTACTAAGCTCTATTTGCTTAGGCAGGGAAATGCTGCAGCCAAATTGCATCATCACTTAGCTAGGAATATAATTGCAGATGGCTGCTGTTTCCAAGCAACTCTTGATTAACCTTCATAGAAGACAGGAAGGAAAAGAGAACACAAATGGCTGAAAATAACTTGCAGTGCAATTCACCTCCGGCTCTGACAAGCAGCAATAACAACCCTAATTAATAATGCTAAATCCGAGGTAAACACTCCCCTTTGTCTCATGTCTGCTTCCTTACCTATGCAGGGCGAGTGAATATGCTTTTGCAGTACAGTATTTATTATGAAGAAGTCATATCAACAGCTAGAGAGCCAACAGTTGCCTACCTCTTTTTTAGGGGCTCACGCTTAAAGTGGTATATTTAAATTCATCCAAGACTCTATTTTGGCTTCTAGGTTTAGACCAGCATCTGCGCTGTACAGAGAGGTCAGAGTTGACACTACACTAGTCCTTGGAAATGACCATAAATTATTTGTGAATCCTACATGATTACGCTCCTCTGGATAACAGGCTGAACTGTATTTTTTTCTTCCAGTTTTGTTTTTTTTAAAGGAAAGTAAACAAAATTACAGACAGACAGTTTGTATAGAATATATATATATATATATATATATATATATATATATATATATATATATATATATATATATATATATATAAAGCTTCTCTAGATTCACCTGCATTATCTCCATATGCAGCAGTATACACTTTAGGTATACATCCAAAAATAAAACCAATATCACT
Source organism: Mixophyes fleayi (assembly GCF_038048845.1). Taxonomy (NCBI): domain Eukaryota; kingdom Metazoa; phylum Chordata; class Amphibia; order Anura; family Limnodynastidae; genus Mixophyes; species Mixophyes fleayi. The sequence goes on from NC_134406.1 coordinate 243,305,540, forward strand.
AATGTCAACAAACAAGAAAAGTGTTATTTATATTGTGAAAAAATAAACGCTACTATGAACTGATATTAAAAAGGGATGTCCACCTGTAAGACAAGCTGTGGTCAACTCCTGGGACATAGAAAAAGGGGAAAGGGGGGGGTCCCATGTGGAGGGGTGTGAGGAGCTGTGGTATTAAACACCCTTAAAAAAGCAGAAATCCAGTTGAATGCTATAAGTTATGTATGGAGAACAGACCATAGGTCTGATTCATTACTGATCTTATTTGCTGTTTTTCTGAGGATCTTAAGAAAATCTTCTCTGAGCATGCCCAACTAAATATGCACAACATACATTTTAATATACTATACTTTATTAAACAATGTACTATTTTCAAAAAGCAACCATGGTGGATGCAGAGTTGTAATATATTGCAATGTAAAGTGGTGGATGTGTAATATTTAATAGTTAGCCTATACCTTTTTTTGATTTTTTTTAAAAACGGCTAATAATACTCTAGAATAAATGAAAAACATAACAGCTTAATTTGTTAAAACTGTATGGATACATTGTGCGAACATAAACCATGCGTACTCTTCTATAAGGGATACATAGGAAATCCACACAAACATGGGGAGAATATATAAAAACTCCACAGAGATAAGGCCTTGAGTGAGGATTCGAACTCAGGACCCCACTGTTAAAAGGTGGATTGTCTAACTACTAATCCAACGTGCTGGTGGAAACAATATGTGCATGATATAGACTAGAACGAAAAACTGAGCATGAATTTCTTTTATTAACGTTTTTCTTTTTTAATGTCAATAATTATACAATAAAATATTGTAGCCCTAAATCCTTGGTAGATGCACAGTTTAAATATTTTTTTATAAAAGTTCATTGATGTATAATATAATAATAAAACTTAAAATTGTTTGTTAATTTTTGCCTTCTGTTTTTTTTTTTTGGCATTTAGGTTTTTTTTTTTGCTTTTATCTGTAGATATTTTCTATTTGTGTGGATTCACTTTATTTGGAACAGCTGCTTGTCTGTGTTATAGCTCCACACAAATTTCAACATACAAAATAGGCATATTCCACAAAATGGGTCAGGAATCAAACTCATGACCCCTCTGATGAAAAGTGGATTGTCTAAACACTGAGGCAACGTGCTGATTGAGCATTACATACATTATATAGACTTGAATGTCAAGCACCATGTTTGAAAGTCATATTAGGTAAAAATAAATGTGAATACATAAACCAAGCTTATAATGCTCCAAATAAACATACAACACAGGCACTACTACCAATATGAAGGTTTAAGGTTAAACAATAAAGAATTACACACACACATTCTTTTATTGTCCGACATGAAAAATGTGTCATGTGTAATTTTGAATTATAAATAACTGTGTATGCAAATTTAACAGCTAATAATTTGCAATAATAAATATAGATGCACGATACAATACTCTATAGATCTTCTTCATAACTAATTCCGCAGCGCTGTACAGAGAACTCGCTCACATCAGTCCCTGCCCCATTGGAGCTTACAGTCTAAACTCTATAACATACACACACAGACAGACTAGGGTCAATTTGTTAGCAGCCAATTAACCTACCAGTATGTTTTTGTAGTGTACCCACCTCTGGCACATTCTCCCTTCCACTCTCACTCTCTATTGAGGTCTCACAAGGCTCTTTTTTTTATATAAATGTTGTACTTTAATATTGTACATCTCTAGTCTTGGGGTACTAATTTGGCCTCCGATACCACCTCTATGCTGAAGACACCCAAATGTATATTGCTTTCCCTGACCTATTTCTTTCTGTTCTATCAGTTCTAAACCACGGTCTCTCTGCATTCTCCAATGGATGTCACAACGATACCTAAAGCTCAACAGGTTCTAAACAGAGCTTATTATTGTCCCTCATGCCAAAGTCACCAACTGGCCTCCAATCTCACTCACTGTCAATAACACCACTATATCCTCTGTGTTGCTTAAAATCTAAAATCCTCAGTAAGTTTGTGATGAGAATAGTAGGAATCCATTAATAAAGCTTAACATAAAAAAACAAACATTTGTACAGACAAAGATCCCACAAAATATTATACCCCCTAGAGCCTAAACAACTGTCCAAAAGAATATTCCAAAGAGTGTACCAAATTTGGATCGGCCAATTTCACTAATAATCAGCAATTTGCTTTGCCTACAACAGCATAGTGTCACCCTGCCATAATGGCAAGCAAGCCCTAATTAGTCTGCACTGGCCTGCCTTCCCTAGGGTGATGTGCCACTAGCTCAATTCCCCCCCTACATAGGGGGATCCACCCATATGAAAATAATATATCCCTTAACTAAACAATCTGTGTGTGTGGGATAACAATATTCCATGTAAGTAAAAGTTAACTGGACCACTCTAGGTCCCAGGATGGGCAGGTTTAGCCAAAGTAACACTAGTACTACAAGGGCAAGAATAGCAAGTGTCTGCATGGCCATGCTGGGACCTAGAGGGACGGATTCCTGTTAGCAAGTGCCTGTAATTGTGAATAGCTCCATAGCTCCATCACGCCCCCGTTGCTATGACCGAGGAATGAATGACAAGCCGAGATTTTGCAGATAAGTATGGAAAAGATCCGCGAATGACGTGAGCTCGCCCATATGTGCTCTGAGAGCCAATCATAGAGCAGATTATTGGAAAGGACAGCATTTCCAAAATGAGAGCCAGCACCTTCACAAGGCGCGAGCTGCGGGTCCTGGCAAAGGCCATGCACAGTATGCCCACAGGCCATTATATCTCAAACGAGATGAAGCTGGGGGCACACACTAAGGTGAGTCAATTGATATCGCAGCGTTTTAACCGCCGATACAGCATTGTGCAGTTCCAGTGGCGCTGGATTGACCTGCGCCATCCACAGCTTTTGGAGGAGTTAAAGGAGGAGATTTTTAAACTTTAGTTCTCTATTAATCACCTAAAATACTGTAATCTAAATACTTTTTTTTTTTAAAAAAAAATTGCTTTCCAAGATTTTTATGGACATGCCCTATGTAACTACCCCTCCAACGCAATATGCTTTTGCCCATGTGACAAGTTCATTTGTAAGTGGCTTTTTTGGGATTCAAAGTCATGACCCCAGTGCTCTGAGGCAGAAGTGCTAACCACTAAGGCAACATGCTGATATTAACTCCCATACAGCTTTTAAGATAACACTGGTAGGTGGGCAACACTCAAATTAGTGCAAACCTCATTTGTCAATATTACAAGGCCTTACCTAAATCAGGGGCAAACGCAGGATTCGATGAGGGGGGTTTCCAAACCACGATACCAGTGGCGGTGACCAGCATGTGTAGGGGCGTGGCTACAAACACACATCGGGTCAAACACACACATGTAAATTGTCCCATACACAGACGACTCACATATACACAAATACGTAGACATGTAAACTGCCACATACACAGTTAAGCACAAACACACACATAAACAAACACACACAGGATCAAACACAGATATGTAAACTGCCATATACACAGACACATACACACATTCTTACCTTCTTCTGCTGCCTCCTGCATTACACCCATGCTGGCCGTGTGGGAGGAAGGGGCGGGGCCAAACTGCCGGCAGAGAGCTGTGCTCACACAGCAGGGGACTGACTGGGAGACGATCCTCCCAAGCTACAAGCAGTAGTGGCTGGTCCCGGGAGAGGGGCCAGCCACTGTAATCATACAGCATCCCAGGTAGGACAGGGGTTTCTGTGGACTAGGAAACCCCCCCTGGGTGCGCCCCTGCTAAATACCTCCTGATATATGTCTCCCGAATCTGTCACTAGATTAAATAAATATTGTTATGGTAAACTACAATATTAATGTAGTACTTATTTTTAGAAACAAAAAATGTCAGTTCAACATCCCTATGTCACCTAAGACAAATCCAAGATTTGTTACAGGCCATCTGAAAGTGTTGTTTGTCTCTACATTTAATTTTTTTTATTGAAAGACACTATTATGTGTGTCGCTAAATGCATGTTTCACAATGTCAGCTGACATTATATGGCTACATATAGGTAACTGTGATACAGGGAGAACATTTATAAAGAAACTATTATGTTATACTTATTCCAACAGGCCGTTAGCGTGAACAACATGAGACCAGGGAGGAATGTGAGGAGGAGGAGGTGGAGAAGACGTACAAGGAGACGCCTGAGGAGGAGGTGGCGGGTGTGCCGGAGAGGGAGGAGGAGGTGGAGAAGACGTACAAGGAGACGCCTGAGGAGGAGGTGGCGGGTGTGCCGGAGAGGGAGGAGGAGGTGGAGAAGACGTACAAGGAGACGCCTGAGGAGGAGGTGGCGGGTGTGCCGGAGAGGGAGGAGGAGGTGGAGAAGACGTACAAGGAGACGCCTAAAGAAGCTGGAGGAGGCGCACAGGGAGAAGCCTGAGGAGGAGGTGGCGCATAGGGCCGAGCCGGAGGAGACGCCCAGGGAGGAACCTGAGGAGGAGGTGGCGGGTGTGCCGGAGAGGGAGGAGGAGATGGAGAAGACATACAAGGAGACGCCTGAGGAGCTGGAGGAGGCGCACAGGGAGAAGCCTGAGGAGAAGGGGGCGCATAGGACCGAGCCGGAGGAGGAGACGCCCAGGGAGGAACCTGAGGAGGAGGTGGCGGGTGTGCCGGAGAGGGAGGAGGAGGTGGAGAAGACATACAAGGAGACGCCTGAGGAGCTGGAGGAGGCGCACAGGGAGAAGCCTGAGGAGAAGAGGGCGCATAGGGCCGAGCCGGAGGAGGAGACGCCCAGGGAGGAACCTGAGGAGAAGGTGGCGGGTGTGCCGGAGAGGGAGGAGGAGGTGGCCCATGTGGAGGCTTTTGTGGAATGTAAATATTTTTAATAAACAAACTGATATTTTTGTTGATGTGGGTAGGCCCAATGTAGTCATCATAAAGTACTGTTTTTCCACATGCCATTTGCCCGATAGCTAGCTATTCTTTCCAAAAACTATTAATCCACTGACTACTGTGTTTAGCATCCCATTAACCTTTGCAGACATTTTAAATTTACGTCACACTTTACACCTCCGCTGATTACGTCAAACTTCACCCCAAGAAGTAATTTATGTATGATAAATAACGTAAGCATGCTAATTTCCTTGTTTTTATCAGCTCAAGAAGACACCAGAACAGGGGAGGTGATCCCAGCATCGGTGGGTTCGCTCATCCAAAAACTTAGAAAACATAATAAAAAAAATACAAAAAACAAACAATTTCCGATTTAGAAAAATTATATGGTTCGGTTTAATTTTTTAAAAATAACCTGTTTATGTTGTTGCCCATCTTACATTTATGTGTATATATATATATATATATGTGTGTTAGTCTGTCTGTCTGGAAAAAATAAAACCAAGCTGCAGCGCCACCTGCTGGGCGGAGTTATACACTGACCTACTAAATTCTTAGTGTGTGTGTGGGAAAAAAAATTCAGAAAGGGCTGAAATTTGGTATACTAAGATGTTTTTAATTTGTTAATTTAATTTGTTAATTGTTAAAAGTGTTTATACAGATTAAAAAAAAAATATATATATATTTCTTGAAGGAGAAGTGACAGTTGGGAGTGGTTGGTGGTTGCCGGGGGTGACAGTGGGGAGTGGTTGGTGGTTGCCGGGGATGACTGTGGGTAGTGGCTGGTGGTTGAGGCCTGGGCTATGGCCCAAATGCATGACAAGAACCTTTTTAATACCTTAAGTAGCTTGATTTGACTAGAATGCATGAGTATCATGCACGGGTTAACTTGTGTATATATATATATATATATATATATATATATATATATATATATATATATATATATATATACACACTCACACACAAATATATACATACACTCACAAATATATAAAAAAATGTGTGTGTGTCTTTTATAATGTAATTATATTGTATTCATGTCACTTTTGCAAATAGTGATTGTACATTTATCATAGCTTTTTCATGGGTCACAACATGGTTTGGCAAAGGTTCAAAGCTCCTGTTTGGTTAACTTTTTTTCCCCCTTATTTAGGCCCACAAAGTTGAGACAGAGAACGTGGTTGAGAATTGAACTCATGACCCCAGTGCTGTAAGGCAGAAGTGCTAACCATTGTGCTGCAGGATTGTGGTCTGCATAGTTCTTTTGTACAGCTAAGTACATGACATAACATACAAGCCGTAGATGGAGAAAAAACAAGGTTTCAAGACAAAATAAAAATAGTTACATTTACCTCAAAGGAGCCTGTCCCCTCCAACTCGACCCACCCCCTCCAAGTCTTAGGCCATTCATAGTAATAGATGTCAGAATGCACATAATAATGTGAATGTGTCCTGTGGGCCACAATCCTTTTTGAAAGTAAAACATTGTAATAAATTAAAAATGCACCCTGACGTAACAAAGTTGCATTTGATGGGGAGATACATCTAAAATATGAGGACAGATTTATCATTGCGTTAGAGCACGTAGTAGATCACTTTTGAATGACAGAGTACAAATCAAGCTATCAAGTGTTTGTGTGTTACATGAAATCAAACCATTACTTTCCTTATTACGTAAATACTATCCTAATACTAGCCTTTTCAAAAACAAAACATAGGCTGGTTTGGGCAAAGTTCCTCTTGTGTTCCTTTCATTAATGAATAAGGCCCACAGGGTGCACACAGATGCTACGGCCATGCTTTGTATTCGAACTCATGACGCCAGTGTTGTGAGACAGAAGTGCTAACCACTAAGGTACCCGTGCAGATCTTAACTGACATATTTTTAGTTGAAGTACTATTATCTAGTTATTACACCTGTTGCACACATGCTGTATTGAGTTTTTCGCTCTAGTCTATAGAATGTATTTATTTTTCTCAATGAACGTTACCTTAGTGGTTAGCTAATCCACCTTCCAACAATGGAGTCATAAGTTCGATTCCTGACTCATTTTGTAACGGTCAGGACACAAATTTTTAGCATATATTGATTTTAATATATATATATATATGTATGTTCATTTATGCTATCAAATTAGATGCATTTGCATCCACATGCGCTCAGTTCAACTCAAACACCTTATACGATCTTTTATGTCTGTGATTAAAAAGGTGTGTTAATTTAACTGAGCAACACTTTAAAATCATTTGTCAAAGGTAATCTAATTATATAAATGCTAACGCGAATAAAAAGATAACAAAAGTTCTATACAATATACACTCGATTGATTGTGTTTTAACATTTGTAAACAAACTCTTCGCACCTCCCATATTTGCCGTTACGCGATGCCATCTTATCTTTAAATAAGAAGCAGTCAGTCCATCTCATTTTTTTTATTATTTTTTTTTAAGATGGACTGACTGCTTAAGATTCGTTGCATCTTATTTTCCATTGCTTAAAAGACTTAAGATGGGTTTGTCTTTGACCTTTCGTTCCTTGTGGAATTGCTAATTTCTTATCTCCCCGTTTGTTCTTAAAATATTCAAAGAAACCTACGCACAAGAAAAATCAGTAATGAATCAGGCCCCCTGTGCTTGTGATTCTATTTCCCATTTTGGTCAAAGTCCGTTTCCATTTCAGTAAACACTTAAATTTTGCATTGCTAAAATGAGCTCAGAACAACAATTCAGGGTCATTAGCCTTTATAAGAATCCGCGATCAAGGTATGAAAAGGTGGAAACACAAGAGTGGGACCAACATCCTAAAAAGGTATAGAGTGCAGCAACACTGTTATTAAGTGTGCATGTCCAACAAATGACGGTATTATTTCCTAGGGTTCCCAAGAGTTCTGTCTAAACCAGAACTTTTCCCGTTTTCCATCCAAAACCATTAACTCACAGCACTAATTTTCTCATCATTTAATATTCTTAACAACACAAGTAGGAATAAGTGATCGATATTTTTCTTCTCAGTTTTTCTTTCTAGTTTTGCAAACACAATTTTACAAGAACTACAGGCTTCATCATCATCATCTATTTATATGAGTCATGAGTTCAATTCCCGACCATGGCCTTATCTATGTGGAGTTTGTATGTTCTCCCTGTGTTTGCGTGGGTTTCCTCCGGGTGCTCCGGTTTCCTCCCACACTCCAAAAACATACTGGTAGGTTAATTGGCTGCTATCAAATTCACCCTAGTCTGTGTGTCTGTTAGGGAAATTAGACTGTAAGCTTCAATAGGACAGGGACTGATGTGAATGAGTTCTCTGTACAGCGCTGCGGAATCAGTGGCGCTATATAAAGAAATAGTGATGATGATGATGATGATATAGCGCCACTAATTCCTCAGCGCTGCACAGAGAACTCCTTCACATCAGTCCCTGCCCCACTGGAGCTTACTGTCTAAATCCCTTAACATAGACCGAGAGAGACTAAGGGCAATTTAATAGCAGCCAATAAACCAGTATGTTTCTGGAGTGTGGGAGGAAACCGCAGCACCCGGAGGAAACCCACGCAAACACGGGGAGAACATACAAACTCCACACAGATAAGGCTATGGTTGGGAATCGAACTCATGACCCCAGTGCTGTGAGGCAGAAGTGTTAACTACTAAGCCACCGTGCTGCCCAGGCTTGATTTCATTTTGTGCTGCATATAACTGGAAAGGGGTCTCCCACTTTAAAACTCAATTTTACTAAGTAGTCTCCATTCTTAATAATAGTATTCGATGTATGTGTTGGAACCCTCCATAGCAGGAGAGATCTGACGCTGCGGCTCTAACTGAAAGCCTTAGAGCTACGGTGTCAGATCTACCCTGTCAAGAGAGGCACAAGCCCCAGCTATATGTAAATGGCAGACCCCCACCAAAATGGAAATTATTCAGTAAAATTGAGGTTTGAAATGGAAAACCCCTTCAAGCTTCCTGCTAAAATAATAACAGAAGAAATGATCTATCCAACAGACTTGCAAAGAAATGTATACAGTTATCACATTCTTATGTTACATATACATTTCCCAGGAATGGAAACTCTTCAAACGGTTTTCCTTTAACTTTCAACCCTCTATGACTGATATAGTTTTTCAAGGTCTAGTGATAATCAATATGTCACTAGAGCGATATAAAACGTACATAATATACTGCCGAAAATACATTTCAAGCCTTCATAAACTGGTAAATGACACATTTCTATAAGATTGCAGGGGAAAGTGATTTTACACACACTATGAGAAAAGGAAGTGACTGCAAATACATCTGGAAAATGTGGCTGTCAAACATGCTCTCTCAAAATATATATATAGATGTACAACAGCTGTTGCAGCTCCACCCAACTTTCAGCCTCATTGTAATAGTTTCAGAACAGAACAGAGTTTTGTGCAACGTGATCATTTCAGAGGATTGGGCTCGGGTTATTTAGAGTAGTGGCAGTTTGCCTTGGAAAGAGGTAGTTAATATAGAGAAGTGCTCATGATGGCGATTTGAGGGGGGGGGGGAGGATGACTTATAGATGGCACAGGGAAATAATTCATTTCTGGATTACTTTACAAGGTCATTGAGTGATTTCCAGCAGGCAGAGAATCCTTCTGTACTCACCTGAAAAGATCCTCAGCAAGTGACTGTTCTCTAGCTTGTTGCGTTTGCTCCTGTAGCAAAATAACATTAAGTTTACATGCGTATTCATTTATCAATATCTCATGGCAGTTTTGTCACTGTCAACTTAAAGCTACACCATTCAGCTCGAGTTGTCTAACCACTGTATAATTTGGCGCCACACACACACACACACACACACACACACACACACACACACACACACACACACACACACACACACACACACACACACACACACACTCTCTGGTCATTTGGCGCTCATTTATTTTGGTTTGGATGAAGACTGCACCCACTAAATTTATGGGCATGTTCAATATTCTTCTGACCAATCCTGTTAGGTTTTTTATCAGACATCATATAAGTTCTGCTAATAGCGTAATAATGCAGCATTTATACCCGGCCTTAGCTTGTGCTTGCCAGTTCATTAGTTATCCAAGTACTGGGTTTGGTGTGTAAAGAATATAATATGATTAGACTTACAATCACTGACAATATGAGTAGCAGCCATCTAACCTTATGATCATTTCTTTTTTTTTCCTTACCTCCATCTCCTGGCGTAACCATTGCTCTAGCTCTGAATTCTTCTTCTTATCATGAGCAATCAAGTCGGAGCCTCCGATGATGTTTGGAAAGCTTCCAGCTCCCGGATACGCTATCTATGAACACAAAAGATAATATTCTATGAACTAATTAGACATTGGTGTAATAGCAAATTGTATGTGTGCTGTGTACAAGAACAATGAAGGACTAGAGATTTGCACTGTATTTTTGGTTCTTGTCTGAATACAATGTGTTCTTCACATAGGAATCACTTACTATCATATGTAGCTACTCCTCTGAGACAGTCATCGTGTAGAAAAAGAAACAGCACGTACACAAAACTGTGCAGCTTTATAGTTAAACCTAATAATAAATCTCAGCACAGGACACATTACATGAATTACCTTTCTGAATTTCTTAAAATTAAGTCCATTTCCCTGGTTAGTGTTGGCAGTGGACTGACTGTTTCTAGACGGTCGACTAACAACTAATGACCGAAACTCTAACATCAAAAGGTTGCTCGGAACGCTGTCATCATCATCTTCGGCTTTTGGTTTGAAAGTCATCTGAATAATATAAGCATTGGTTGCCATTGTCAAAGAGTAGCATTCAAAGGACACAATCAGAGCACAGCATGTTGACAGTTATTCTTTTATACAAGGCATTTGAAAACAATCAGGGACACCCAAACCAGAGTCTTGTTCATGTATTCACCATGGTATATTCCCTAATTTATACAACCACGTTTGGAAGTATGTCCAATAGTGCACGCACAGACATTTGTGCCGTTGGCTGGCAAGATATAAAGACGGTAACAGGAGAGATACGCCTAGTAGGGGAGATGGTCCAATTTCCCCCACACAATTACTTCAAATGATCCTAAAAAGTAACTTTGGCCAGGACCTTACTCAATATCAGTTTTAACAGGAACATCATTTGAATCTCCTTTATTCAAATACATCTTAAGGGGCAGATGTAGACCTTTAAATTTTGCTTAGGTGACTGTGATTTGCACCAATACATTGTTAGCTGCAGGGATGACATATAATAGTCAAGGCAAGAAGCTGTGAGTAGAGCTAGCATGCTTTGCATAGCCTGGATTAAGAAAGCAGAAACACTAGTGTACCAGGCACCTACACAGACATCCAGTTAGTGGTCGTTCCACCCATAAAATAACTGCATCCAACGTACATAAGTGACAGGTACACATTGTGATTATTTGTGTTTTATTATAGCGATCCACACTCCATTATGTTATGATATGTATCTATCAAACAAAATGGTTCAAGATTTCTTTTATTGTGCTCAATAAACCAGACTGCAAGTGTCATGTTGGCTTGGGAAGAACGCAGCAGCAGAGGAGATTACCTTGGAGTGTTCATATTGAGACTCTGGCTCCTGTTTGACATCCGGCTCAGTCAATACTTTCTGAACACTCTGTGGAGGTGGCTAGAGAAAACACACACTAAATAAAAAATCTTAAAATGTGTAAATAACGTCATAATTCAATAAGGTTAAAACACACGTGGAATTTTCAATTACAGGAAACCAAAATCCACCACTTTAATTAAAAATAACTAATCCTCTGAAGCAGTGACAACAATTGCTGGAATGTAAAGCTGGTCACATGCTTGTCTTTCTCTATTCACACAGAGCTTGCGAAAATGGACATGCAGTATGGGTTTGGTATGTGAGGTCCAAGCCAAAAATCTGACACAGAGTGAGTTACTAAAGACTGACCTTGTGATCTAAACAGCCCTCGAGATGAAACAAACGCCAGTTATAAATACATTAAAACAATTGAACTTTCATAATTCTATTTTAAATGTTCAGTAAAACCGTATTTTTCATCATATCCTCATATTATAATAAGTGGGGGCTTATTTTCATTGTATGTGGGCTGCCTAGTTTGAGAGCAATAACTTGTATTCAGAAATAAAACATTATGGTTTTATAAATGTAAAATTTTCATAACAATTTCAAAAGGAGCTATAGGTAACATTACACATGGACAGATGAAGTTTGAGATATGGGTTTTATTATGGACTAGGCATTTTTCCTATGGATGTTGGGGCCTTTCTGACAGGAGTCCTAATGAAGCACATTGCAGGGGGCCTTTTGGGTACCATAGGGCTCTGCTGGCCGGAGTCACTAAGGAAAGTAAAGCAGAAAAAAAAAAAAAAGGAGCAAACGTTCTCCGGGACAAACCATTTTACAATACAAGGGGTGCAAATTAGTTTATTATGTTGTACATAAGTTAAATACTGCCTGTATTTTAATGTAGCACACAAATACTTGATAGCTTTATTTTTACACTGAAAATAAAAGTTGATCTAGGACATGCCCTACCCCAACTATAAATCTGTCCCCACATTTTAAAGTTACCTCCCCCTCCAATGCAACATGGTTTTGCCCAGTTGCAAAGTTACTCCTTTTTATGTTTTCCTCTCCTTAATGACTCAGGCCCCACATGTCTATTAGGAAACGGCAAAACTACAGTCCTGTCCTGAGGTCACACAAACAAACAAGAACAACTTTACAAAGATTTGTATAATGTTTTAGAATTGCTTATTTTGACAATTATGTTATATGCAGCTTTTTACTTATCTTGTATTTTAAGTATTCACCATTTCCATAGTAGAATGATGTTATGGAACAACAGCGACTTGATAGCGCCAAGTCTTGGGTGGGGGGTTCCCAGTTTAGCCAGGTGTAAACAACTCGGAGCAGCACAAAGGCTATGTAGCCAGCTGGGCCGCAAGTCAGAGAAGGGATTCACCGGCCCTGGAGTCCTGGGAGCAGTGGGCAGGGTATGCCTAGAACTTTGCAGTCCTTGGCACCTTCATAAACACCACTCCATGATGATCCCGCTCCACCACCCCCGTGGACCCCATTCCATCTAAAATCCCATGCCGCCAAGCCCTAGTTTTTACTGCAACCCATAATGCCCGACTCTTGAAATAATACTTCAAACTTGTCCTGTTATCCCTCAAAGCCTCTTCTCCCGCTCACTCTAATACCTGACCTTACCCAACATATTTGGTCCCTCTAGTCCGATTCGTAAGCAATATATTCTTTATGTTCCTTCTTGCATAACTTGAGCGCGCCAAGAGGGCAGCCACCCCTCTGCATGCTCCTGGATCTAATGCAGTCTTCTTTATACAGTATGTTTGGTTATCATGTGTTGTTTATATTTTAATTGTAAAGTTCTATAAGTCTTAATGAGAGAAATGCGCTATATAAATAAATTATAAATCAATATCCAGAGGTTTCTATAACGCGAGCAACTGAGTATTCCAACTAGAATAGTTTAAATTGGACCATCTAGAATATTGAAGCCTATTCTATGTGCTATACACACATCTAATTATGAACAACCCCTAAATAACTTCTTTCAGAAACAATCATCACACTTACAGATATCCCTTGAACTAGTGAGGTTTCTGCCTTCCACAATGTGATTTGCTAAGAGACTACACTTTAAAACACTGCCGTACATTCAGTGGTACATTATTTTTTATTTTGATCCTTGTGCTAAATAAAAGGGTCAGAATGACCTGAAACTCTGGGAGCTGTAGTGATTGATATTTTTAATAACAATGTTCTGGCACAATAAAACCAACAAAAAATCTGTGTGTGTGGTCTTTTCATTTTAATACACAGTACATACTATTTAAAAAAAGAGTTTAGAACCAAAGGGTTATTGAAAAAAAATATCTACTTATTTTCTATTAAAGTGAACCTGCCAGTTTTGAAATAAAAATCCAACGTGACCAGTATAGCCTTCGTAAAAGCCTAATTGTAATGTAATTATTAACACAAACCTCATTCTTGAGAAAATCAGAAATAAAATGGTGCCCTAACCTTCTACTTCCTGCTATAACACTATTGACATTATTTAATTTGGCTGTTGGTGTTGGTTGTCCTGTGGCCCAAATATCCTGTGACACTGATCTCACGTGATCATGCAGAACAAAGGTACGGAATGCTGGCGGAATCCATGCGACACATGGTAAATACGTTACATTATATGCTGCCGGCTCAGAGATCCGTTTATTGTTCAGTTGTGTGTCAGTGTAAGATACTCTCTAATACAGTGTGTATCTAACTACTTTTAAAGACTGTATATAATAGTCCCTATTAAGTCTTTGTTTACACATTATTTCCATAGGAAACCTTTTTAAACTACTGGTACATGGGGCACACC